>NC_033639.1:3845643-3883953 GCF_001540865.1 Ananas comosus | reverse complement strand
GAGACGACATGAAGACAAAAAGAAAGAAAGAAAGAAGAAAAAGGAAACAAATGCACTATTTTCCACTAATGACAAAGCTTACTGTGGTGGTCTGTCAGTCACCGTGGCGATTCCGATGGGATGTCAGTGTTAAACTGCTTAGAATTGAGCAAGTACGTATTCAGATAATTAAACTTCGAGGCCTCCTTACGTTTACGCTTGATGGGGTTAGGCAAAGTTTAGAACCCTACTAGAAGTTGAAAGTAAGTTCAGATAATAAACTCGATGCGCTGGCCTTCCTGTGGCCACTCGCGAGCTTTTACAAAACTGGCCTGGAAAGCTCTTTTAGTTAAGCTGAGCATGTTTTCTCCGTGGTGTATACAGGGTTGTCCCATTGGTGAAAAAGTTATTTGCAGTGTGATGGCGATCTGAAAGCCAAAATACCTTTAACAAAGGGAATTAGAATAAGTTATCCAGATTGTACCCCAAAAATGGTATAAAATTTTGCATATTTCAAATCATTATTGTTGAAGAGCTTGCCATTGCGCTGTATCGTATAATCTGTCATGATTGATATTGACCTGTTATCCGAATTCCATGGCATTGTGTAGTTTTCACCCAAATCAGTTACTGTTTTCACTGGATTATCACAAAGAGCATTCTGTATGCATAATTATTGCATCTCATTTTTACTGATTTTTTTGGTTGGGAGAAATTTAACAGTTAATGTGTCTCTGTATGTTTTGGTGGGAGGTATTCCAAATCAAACAAGATTTGTTGAACACAGTAGCCAAATTTGGTATCCTTAAGTTTCAAGCCAAAAAGGGATAATAAACCTTTTGCTATGATTTTACAAGTTGTTAGGGTCTAGGAGATTTGGCAGTCCTCCACTTATAAATCAACCGTCTTTACTTAGATTCCTAAAGCGTGTGATGTTTATTGGTGGTCTAATCAGTATAATCTATTCCCAATTCTAACATTTTCTAGATGCACAATCTCTGACTCCCCCTAAATACATGGAGATATTTTGTTTAAATACCCATGAGTGGTAGAAAAATAGCTGCCTTTTCCTGTTCAAGCACCATATGGAAACTAAAACTAGGCTCCTTGTTAATTGTTACGAGCCGGACAAGTGAATCGACAATTGCGAACTAAGTTGTCAACCGAATCTGATCAGATTCAGTAGAGATGTTCGGACACCTTGTAATTTTTTATTGAGAGTGGCAATGTATTAATCAAAAGTTATACCCATCAACATAGAAGAAACCCTACCGTACTTATTTTGGATTGGTCGACGTCCACTTCGTGGTGCTTGTCTATAGGAAATGCGACGATCGTCGATCAGAAGTAAGCTCAGTGCAAAAGGAAACCTAATTAAATTTCTTGGCAACATGGTAAAGCATCCATTTAGTCAAAAAAACCAAGCTTCCATGAACATAATTTGGATTCCTTAATCACGTAGACAAGTATCGGAAAAGGGAAGCTAACCCTAATATACGGCCCCACCTCTCGTGCGTGCCTCCTCGCGAAAAGAGAGACTAGTGCGATGCGGGCGAAGACGGGCGGGCTCCAGGGACCCAGGCGGGGAAGCGGGTGACCCAATGCCGGTGGGGGAAGGAAGGGCGTCGTCGTCGTGCGTCGTCTCGTGTCGTCGTAGCCGTCGCCGTCGCCGCGCCGTCCGCCGTCGCCGTCGCAGTAGTGGCCATGTCGCCGTGCGGTTGAGGAGGAGGAGGAGAAGTGGTTGAGGAGGCGAGGAGAGGAGGGGTTGGAGGGAGGAAGGGGGTTGGACGCGAGGGAGGGTTGCGGGAGTGGAATAGGTTGGGTTTCGGTGGACGTAGGGTTAGGCTTTTAATTAGGAGCTCAAAGTAATATTAATATATAATTCTATATAGTTTAGAAATAGGGGTTATTGGCATATACGTCCCTTGCAAAGACATAGTGAATTGCAAAAATATTCCTGCAAAAACGAAACTCTATTAATGTCCCTGCAAAGTTCCTTTATTAATTTATCAGAATGTCCTTCTATTACATCTGTTAGAGAACGTGATTTTTAATTCAAGTTTTCATGTGAAATGACCATTGTTCCTTCACAAATTATATCCCCTCCAAAAGCATCTTCCCCTCTCTTCTCTTTCCCCTCCTCTTTCAAGACCGCCGGAGCGGATGGCGGCGACGGCGCGAGTCGAGCTCGCCGGCGACGAAGAAGAGGGAAGAGAAAGAATGAGAGGAAGAAAAAAAGGGAAGAGGAAGAAGGAGAGGAAGAGGGAGAGGAAGAGGGAAGAGAAAAATGAAGAGGGAAAGGGTTCGTCGCCGCGCGCCGCCGCCGCATCTCCTCCTTCGCCGGTGACGAAGAAGAGGGAAGAGGAAGAGGAAGAGGAAAAGAAAAAGGGAGAGGAAGAAGAAGAGGGAGAGGGAGAGGGTTTGCTGTCGCCGTCGCATCTTCTCCCTCGCCGGCGATGAAGAAGAGGGAAGAGGAAGAGGAAAAGAAAGAAGAAGGGAGAAAAGGGAAGCGGGAGAGGAAGGAGGAAAAGAAAGAGAGAGGGTTCATCGTCGCTGCCGTCGCTGCCGCCGCCGCCCTCGCCGGCGACGAAGAAGAGGGAAGAAAAAGAGGAGGAAGAAGAAAAAGGTAGAATCGTAAATTTATGTTATAATTAACCATGGTTAAGTACTTTAACCGTGATTAACGAAAATTTTCTAACAGTCCTTAACGGCAGGGACATATCTGCATAACTTTATACTTTTGCAGGGATAACTTATGGAGTTTCCGTTTTGCAGGGATATTTCTGCAATTCACTATGTTTGTAGGGACGTGTATGCAAATAACCCTTTAAAATAATAGTTGCTAAAGTATAATTAGATATTAATCAATAGCGGCTATTTTATAATCGTCGTTACTAAATTACCGCTAAAAGGCAATTTTGTTGTAGTGTATACAAATTAAATTAAACTATACTTTTGTGCCTGAAAATTTTGAGCCTATTTGGACAAGTCTCAGGCTGGGTCTGGTGTGAAAGCCCGATACATTAATTACCATTACCAACTAACTGGATGTATACTTTTGTATACTCATGGATATAAGGACACAAGGACATAATGTATATATAGTGTTATTCTAAAGGCCTAATTAATTAAGCCTTTTTCGCTTTTTTGGAGATAAACTGAGTTTTCACGTGATCAAACTTCATTCTTGAACTGAAAAAAAATAAATATTTTATTTTAACTTCATAAAATATATATATATATATATATGAGTAGAACTGGGCTGCTGTTAGTAGTAAGACACCAAAGTTGCTACCGATTTCTTAGCCGTCGGATTGCTTCGCGATCCGTGCAGATGAGGGGAAGAATGCAATCCGAAATTAACACTAACGGAGCGCCGTTTCCTTCCCGAGCCGTACAGGGGAAAATTTGGGGGGAACCCTCGATCTCAACATTTCCTGCACTCTCTTTCTCTCTCTCTCTCTCTCTCTCTCCTCTCCATCTCCCAACTCCTCGAACCCCTTCCTCCATTCCTCGCCTCTCTCTCCTCGCTCCTTCGCTCCCCCTATCCAGGCCCGTCGACCCGGCACCCCCTCTCACGCCCTCTCGCCTCCGACCCGGCAACCCCTCTCACGCCCTCTCGCCTCCGAACTGCAACCCCCTCTCACACCCTCTCTCGCTCGATCTGTAGGAGGCGAGTTGTAGAAGGTGAGTCCCTCTCTCCAGGCCCATCCGCACGCCCTCTCGCCTCCGACCCGCCACCCCCTCGCGCGGCTTTTCGATTTATCGTTCGATTTGGAGGCTTTTCAAAAAAAAATTTAGTGTTTCTATTTTTAATTAAATTTTTTCCCCAACATTTTGTTCCCAATGCCAGCATATGAGACTATTTCACATCTTCTAGATTTTCGGGCATCTTGCTGCAAATGCTATCTTGCTAGGCATGTAATAACTTTTTGTTTTCTATGATGATAGTTGTATGGAGCCTTATATATGTATGAGTTACTATGCCACCATACTTGTTCAGCACATGTTTTCTTGATGTTCTTTGTTACCAACATTGAAGCCTGAATTAACTTGTAGAATATCACAGTTTGTTAGTTAAGATTGCCCTGCCCTCATGTTCTTATATACTTCTCAATACTAAAAATTTTGCCGTGGAAGTTTAGTGTATATTGCAATGTGTTTGATGTTGATATGATATTGGTCAGTTGTCTAGTTAGTCTAGGAAATTCGGGGAGATCTAAAAACTAAAATTGAGAGGTTCTGGCATGAAAATTCTGTAGATATATATAGAGATTGTAGTTAATTTGGTCGAGCAATGAATTAATTTGATATTCATTAATGTATTATTTTAAATTGATCAGTTGGTGAAGTATATTATTATTAATTTGAAACTATTCACTTTACCATTATGTAGTTTAGAGTTCAGACTATTATATACTTCACCAACGTGAGATTGTCTTTCCAATTCCCCATTAGGACTTTGCTGTCGATTTTTGAGCACGAGACAAATTATGTGGCAAACTAAAAAGGATGCAATTAACAGTGATTCTGAACAATTGATTCAAAATACAAAGATTTTGGGGAAAAGGATGCAATTAATTTGTGATATGATCTCTCATTTGAACTCTTGGTTGTAAAAAATTGAAGGAGATGTTGGATCAGGTTTTATCTTTTGGAACATTTATGGATTTGTTTTTGGTTCGAAGGTGTTCATAGTATCAGAATTAAATAATTTTACTATGTATGAAATGTATGGTTTTATTTTCTAATATGTGTTTATGGTTTTTTTTTGCTAATTTATAGATGGAAAAGAGGAAGAATGCGAGAAATGGCCAATCACATACAGTCTTATGCTATTGTGGAAAACAAGCAGTTATCAGAGTGTCTCACACTCGTGCTAATCCTGGAAGACCATTTTATGGTTGTGTTAACTATGGAAAAAAATCTGATGAAAATCATTGTGAATTTTTCAAGTGGTGCTTTTCAGATTTTATTGCGTCACAAGCGAATTGTTCTGAGGTTACGTCGTGTGGAAGTACATCTATAGCGATACAAACAGAAGATTCTCCACCTGATGCTGTTTTCCTATCATCAACCAATAGAATAGAGGAAATAAGATTAAGCAATGAAATAAAAGAGCTAAGATATGCAATGCACGATGAATTTTGGAGGATTAAGTCCTATTTGTGGGTACTGTTTGTATTACTAGCAATGTTATTTATGAAGCTATTTATGTGATTTGGGTGTATTAGATGTCATGAAGGTATTTATGTGATTTGGGTGTATTAGATAATTAGGAGTTTAACATGTCAGTTAATTTGTGATAATATGTAATACGACAATATATATTATGGCATTGTGTTTGTACTAAATGTCTTGGATGTTCAATATATATTATGACATTTTGCTACTTGGTGAGATTGGATTCTCATAGTTTATTTGTATTATTGTAGTTCATTTGCTACTTTCCTTTTTTTTCTTTTCGATTTGAGGGTACAAAATACAAAAGATCCCCTCTCATACTAGAGAACTTTAATTTGGAAAGTCCAATTTCTGCAGCTATAGTAGAGTTGAACAGGTTCCAGAGTCCTGCTTCTCTACAAAGGAACAAAGGTAATGCTTCTCTACAAAGGAACAGGTTCCAGAGTCCTGCTTCTCTACAAAGGAACTGATATATAGTTTTAGTATTTTTTTTCATCCAGGTTGTATATACAAAGGCCGAAGAAAGGTAACATAGACTGGAGACCGGAGACAAATTTACATAACATAGACTGGAGACAAATTTGATTATTTCCAAACCAAAAGCGAAAACAAACGATTCCTAACTCCCGAATCTGGCTGAAGTGAAAGAATACCTTATGTACAAGAAAAATTATATGTCTGGAGAGAAAGCTTCCTTGAAGTAATGAAGCAAACAATGATATAAACATAAGGCTCATGTAACAGACTTAGCAACATCAAACATATAGCACGAACAAACACATAATAAACCCCACATAACAACATCAAAAACTTCCTTTGAACATCAAATAACATCAAAAGCTTTCTTTGAACAAACACATAATAAAACCCACATAATAAACCCCACATAACAACATCAAAAGCTTCCTTTGAACAAACACATAATAAACCCCACATAACAACATCAAAAGCTTCCTTTGAACATCAAACAACATCAAAATCTTCCTTTGAGCAAACATTTAATAAACCCCACATAATAAACCCCACATAACAACATCAAACACATATCAGTATTGGAAGTTATGCTTCCTTTGAACAACTCAAGCTTGATGACTTGAAAAGCACATATAACAACATCAAAATTAAGCACACATAACAACTTCTCCACCGTGAAGAACGCTCACGAAACCTTATAGGTCTCTTCAATAGTTGCATCACGAGCTTTTTCTTCTGATAAAAGCTGCAATCAAAGAATCCAAAAATATTATAAGATTGACTAAATCACATAATATTCAATATAAGTAGCTACAAATAGCATTTACCTCCCTGCAAGTACGGATATTGTGTCCTTTTTTTTTACAGTGTTGGCATGTTCTAGATTTTTTCATTGCCTTTTCAGCAGAAGGCTTATATCTTTGTGGTTTTCTTTTTCTTTTACATTGGGATTGCGGAGGATCCTTCAACTTGACAAATCCAACACTACTTGCTTGTGAAAAAATAGTAGCCGTGTGATGCTCCACAATATTTTCACTTTGATCTTGTTTCTCTTTCAATGATTCATAGAGCTTGATATTATCATCAACAAGTTTATCGATTTTCTCACAAGTCATTTCATAATTCTCAAAAGTCTTGGATGCCTCAAATAAAAGTTTTTGCATTTTTAGTGTAAGTGCATTAAGTCTTGCTCCCTTTGCATTTGAAGAGTCACCTGTTAACATACTTTGAGAATTAATGCTTGAGGACCCTTTTTTTGCATCTTTAGTCCACCGTTTTATAATATAGTCGGAGGGAATCTGATGCATTCGAACGTGAAGCATAACTTTTAATGCATGTGAACATAAAAGGCCACTAAATTCAAAAAATTTGCAACTGCAACTCACTTTCTCCATAGATGGACTTGAAGTAACTATAAATGAGTTTATACCTTGGGCGGGTAAGGTAGAGTTTTGTATTGTGGTAATCTTGTAGCAATTGTTCTCCAACTCCGTCAAATCATATCCTGTCGTCCATCGAAATTGATTCTTAAATTCTGAAAATACTCGTTTTGTGTACACACTACGAGCTTGTATTTCAATAGGATTATGTGACCATAAACTAGATTCACCATCTCTCGACCTAAAGTCTGCTTCATCCTCCTTGTCATAGCGACTACTAACCATCTTTTCAAATTGTATTACAAGCTTACAAACTGATGTATGATTATCCATGAACATTTTCGTTAGAGCATTCATACTCTCACTACGTTGCGAAGTGGTCATTTCAGCAAAGAATGTATCTCTAAAGTAAGTAGGTACCCATTGATGTCGAGCATTCCACATAACATGAAGGTGATTGTTATCTTGCAATCCATATTTTTCAATCATTATAAGCCATCTACTTTCAAACTCCTCGACCGTTATGCTATCATTAATGCATGAAAATAACTCTTTTTTGAAACCTTCCTTCGTGCTATAAAGGATACCAAAATGTTCTCGCGCTTTCCTCATAATGTGCCACTGACAACATCTATGCACTGTGTTTGGAAAAACTTGCTCGATTGCTTTTCTCATAGCTGGATCTTGATCAGTTATGATTGAGATAGGGTGTTTCTCATAAACTGCTTGAAGCCAAGTTCTAAATAACCAAACAAAAGTATTGGAAGTTTCATCCCTAATAAGAGCACAACCGAAAAATACCGACTGACGGTGATGATTTACTCCAATGAATGGAGCAAAAGGCATGGAATATTTATTTGTCATATATGTTGTATCAAAAGTAACAACATCACCAAAATTTTGATATGCCATTCTCGATCTCCCATCTATCCAAAATACGTTGCGTACCATGTTTTGCTCATCAACCTCAATAGCATAAAAAAAAGAAGGATCTCTAGCTTGACGCTCACGAAAATAATTGATGGTACTGGATATATCAATTCCTTTAAATCTTCGATTCCTTTCAGAAATCTCATTACTTAGGTCCCTTCTAGTAAAGGTAATATTATGTGATCCTCCTTCTCTTACTGCCATAAATGACATAATTTGATTTGTTGAGATATTCTGCTCGCTCAACATATGAATTATTTTTTTTTGCTCGGCTGTTATTAAACGATGAGACCGAAGAAAACGGGCTTTAGAGGGACTTGCAACTAAAGTATGGTTATGTTCCCTCACAAATGCAACAACTTCCCACTTGCCATCATTTGTCCTTTTTACCCTCAGATGCGCCTTACAATCTGTTCGAGTGTACTGCATCTGTTTTTTTGGTGTCCCTTTATTCTCTTGATCTCGAACTTTTGGTTTGGTGTGCCCTTCTTTAGAACAAACATAGTGCAAAGCTGTAACTATATTATCTTTTTTTTGGCTTTGTAGTGGGTAGCTTTTCTTATACTAAAGCCAGTTTTATAGGCATACAAATTGTAAAATCTCTTTACTTCTTCTTCATTTTGAAGAAGTTGTCCAATAAATGGCTCACGATGTGATGATTCCATGCTGCATTGACTAATAAAATCCTGTTCTTGTTGACTTTGTTCATGCATGATAGAATCAAAAACTGTACTTTGATTTATCCTAATATCACTTGAAGGATATTCTGACTCTTCTCCATAATTGGATCTATTTTCTAGAGCATCTAAAAATGGAGATTCATAATATTCCTCACTATTCATCTGTTAAACATCATGAAAATAAAATATTATAATTAACATAATATTTTGCATATAGTTTTAATAAGATAATTAGTTTTAATTCCTCACTATTCAGTATTTAATAAGGTACTGTATGTTATTTTGTATGTAGTTAAAATTAAACATGTAAAGAACACTTAGAAAAGATCAACATTCTAATATACATTTTCAAAAGCGAAGTGCACAGTAAATTAAAACTTGATAGGTTAGTGCCAAAAAATAGAGTTATTAAGGATATAGCTAACCTGAGATGATCCTTCATGGTCGTCAATTTCGTCTTGTGATTCGGTAACGGAGACGGGACTTGTTACAACATTATTTGCGACCAAATCTTCCGAGTAGGATGCGATTTCTTTGTTCTTTGCCATTTTCTGTGAATAGATTTACAAATACATAAAAACTAAATAGAAAAAAATGATGGTATCTAAATAGAAAAATTTATGGTATCTCACAGAGTTGGGGGTCAAACAAAGATCAACACTAAGAGATCTACAATAACTGTTCTCATTAACCCCTACAAACAAGATTTCATCAATTTCAAAGTTGACTCAAAAAAATTTAGAAATGTTACAATAACTGTTCTCATTAACCCCTACAAATAAGAACTAAAATGTTTGTAACAAAGAACATCAAGAGGATGAAGAACAAGAGATAGCAATTTCGTAGAGACTCGACAAATCAAATAACATAGACAACAATCCAATTAGGAAGCATTATATTTAGCTCCAAACTGATTACTTTATTCGAACCTTCCACATATACCGCGATAACAGCTATGGCTTATTTTATGTGATTGTCTATGTACAAAATATCTTTGAAGATAACATATGAAACATTGCAATCATAGCATTACAAGTGATGAAGAAGCTAGCTCATAATTGTCACAAAAACTAAAAGATACTACGGTACAACATGATATAAAATGGCAAAGGACTTTAAACAAACTACTAAAGAATAACATGCTTGTTTAGAAACAGCTTGAGCCATGTCATATTACACAGCTCTGAACAAGTGTGGTGGCTTAGTAACTCATACATATATAAGGCTCCATACAACTATCATCATAGAAAACAAAACGTTATTACATGCCTAGCAAGATAGCATTTGCAGCAAGATGCCCGAAAATCTAGAAGATATGAAATAGTCTCATATGCTGGCATTGGGAACAAAATGTTGGGGAAAAAATTTAATAAAAAATAGAAACACTAAATTTTTTTTTGAAAAGCCTCCAAATCGAACGATAAATCGAAAAGCAGCCCCGGCGGGTGGCGGGTCGGAGGCGAGAGGGCGTGCGGATGGGCCTGGAGAGAGGAACTCACCTTCTACAACTCGCCTCCTACAGATCGAGCAAGAGAGGGCGTGAGAGGGGGTTGCGGGTCGGAGGTGAGAGGGCGTGAGAGGGGTTCGCCGGTCGGAGGCGAGAGGCGTGAGAGGGGGTGCCGGGTCGGCGGGCCTGGATCGGGGGAGCGAAGGAGCGAGAGAGAGAGTGAGGCGAGGAATGAAGGAAGGGTTCAGGGTGTGGGGAGAGAGAGAGGAGAGAGAGAAGAGAGAGAGAGAGAGAGTGCAGGAAATGTTGAGATCGAGGGGTTCCCCCAAATTTTCCCCTGTACGGCTCCGGGAAGGAAACGGCGCTCCGTTAGTGTTAATTTCGATTGCATTCTTCCCCTCATCTGCACGGATCGCGAAGCAATCCGATGGCTAAGAAATCGTAGCAACTTTGGTGTTTACTACTAATAGAAGCCCAGTTTACAATCGTATATATATATATATATATATATATATATGTGTGTGTGTGTGTGTGTGTGTGTGTGTGTGTGTGTGTGCGCGCGCGCGCGCGCGCGCGTGTGTGTGTTATCTGACAAATGCAAGCAGCAGACCTAAACAAAATCTAATGGGTATCGGCCTTTGTTTTGAGCCTGGACCTGGCGATAATTTCTTTAAAAAATTGGATAAAAAAGCACCCAAAACCGTGTATTTTTAATGTGGACTGGGCTTGGGAATAATAATGCCCGATCCAAACCCGGCCTAGCTAGTTCCAGCGCTAAACATGCCGTTATTAATTTCATTAATTTACTAAAATGGGACATACAAAATAGTTCTTGTCATAGGAAGAGGGTTGAGAAATGAATCAATGAATTAATCAAAATAATTAATGCTTTGAGCAAGAATAACTTATATATAATGAAAAGGATTTGCTAGAAAAGATAAAAGATAGATTTAATTCGTTTTCAGCTTTTAGATCAATTTGTTCATTAGAACTTTGACAGTTAGTTTGTTAAGTTTGTCTTTTGAATAATCTAGATAATTGTATATAGATAAACTTACATATTTTTTTTAGTTAGTTTGCTTTTAATAGATAAATAAATTCGAAAGTATATTTTTCATTAGTCAGTTACAGGCTCTATTAAATAAAGTTATGCTCGGCTTGGGTTTCGCATCCTATCGGGAAATTCTTCTGTACTAATTATACTCTATTCTGTGTCTGGTTCAAGAAGTAATGTGAGATAATTTTTATCATTTTCGAGAATAAGAGATATCCTTGCATATAAACTAGCTGTAATGTTTGAATGCACTCAGAAATATTCTGGAGGGATATACTAAATAGCATTTGGATAAAAAATCTAGAACAATTTTAAATATATTAAAAATTTTAAAAATACCAATATTTTTTTTATAAAAGATATACATAAAATATTTAGAGATTCAAACTTTTACTTTAATCTAATAAAAAAATATGATGCAATTAATGAAAAATTCAGGACAACAATGGTCCGTGAATTCGATTTGATGAATATTAGTCTTATGTTCAATTTTTTGGGGTCCAAGTGAAGCAAAGTAATGATGGCATTTTCATCTCACAAGAAGCTTACACGAATGAAATCAAAAGCTTCTGTGGGTTATGTAATCCTAGATCTAGTTAACACGCAGAGAGAAGTGAATAAATAAAATACGTAAAACACGATAAACTCAACAAATAAAATAAATGCAAAAATATAAAAAGAAAATACCGATTTTAGCGTGGAAGAACCTCCAAAAAGGAGCACTACAAGAATTAATATTTTTAACGACCATTTATTAACGATAGGAATTAATTTTGGTCGTTAAAAATGCACAAATAGTGATTCCCGCCGAATAGATGGATCTTTAACGACCAATATTATTTAAGTCGTTTTAGATGATGTTAATCCCGTCGTTAATAGTGTAGATTTGGCGCTTTTTTTTTTTTTTTCGTTTACCGCAAATTTTTTTGCAACTTTCCCACGCAACCTCTCGACTCAGCCATTCACAGAGTCACACCCCCCTCTCTCTCTGTTCTTTCTATATCTCTCTCTCTCTCTCTCTCTCTCTCTCTCTCTCTCTGGCACCTCCCCAAACCCTTTGCTCTACACCTACCCCCATTTCCCTCTTTCCCATTCACAGAGTCACCCCATCTCTCTCTCTCTCTGTTACTTTCTCTCTCTCTCTCTCGCCCCCTCCCCAAACCCTTCGCTCCTCTTCACTTTCCCCCTTCTCCTCCTTTCCCCAAAGTAATCCCGCATCCCGCACCCCACACGCTCGCGAGAGACGGCGCATGCGAGCTAGCGACGGCGCACGCAACAAGAAGCAGATCCTGGACGCACTACGGCACTAGCTTCTCTCACTAGTTCGTCAACACGAGCGACGGCGCATGCGAGCTAGCGACGGCGTGCGGGACAAGAAGTGGATCTCGGATGCGCGCGAGCCCTCTGTCGGCCTGAAGCGGATCCTGGACGACGGCACTAGCTTCTCTCACTAGTTCGTCGACGCTAGCCCCTCTCACTAGTATTTGTAAATTATTTTTTCTTTTTCCAATTTTTTTGTGTTGTCTTTGAAGCTTTCATATATATAGCATTTTTTGTTACATTGTTCTTGAACATGAATCTGTGAAGGGGGAACATTATATATATATATGTATGTATGTATCTTTGTTTCCTTAATTTCGTGTGATGGATTCATAGATCAGGATCATTAATTAGGTGCATGCCATGTCCATTGATCATTGATTGAGTGCCAATTTTTAGTTGTCGATGCACACATATTTTATGATGATGCTAATTAGTTGTCTCCTTGTAAAGTATTCTGAAAAATGCGATTGATGAGTCAAATTTTGACATGCATAGATCTAATTAAATGAGATGTTAACAGCATAAGTCTAAAAACATGTTTGCGGTCCGTCATTTTTCCGCCCACCATTGCTTTTCTCTTTTGTTCCATATTCACATAAGGTGGAATTTTAACTTAATAATTTTTTTAGCATAGGTATATTGTTTCTTGGCTAAGCATAACAACTGTGTAAAATATGGACTCGATTATATTTCTCTAATTATTTCTTCTAAGCTAAAGGATTTGAGTTCAATATAACTTTACATTTATGCTTTTCTGTTTCTTTGTAGGAATTACATATATATTTCTCTTTCCATGCTGCGATTACATTGGGAAGTGCATTTTTTGCTCCACTTATTTTCTCTCTTGCAGTCGTTATATTAGCTAATGTATAGTTAGAGGTGAGCATGCACAAAAAATCAGTTAAAAACAGTAAGATTTCTTCGTAGCTTTTTTAATTTAAAGTGGCACGTCAAATATTTGATAACTTCGGAGGTTCATTATGGTCATCATGATTTTGTTCATCCAGGACATATTCTGGTGTCCGTAACATAAAGTGACAGAGTTTGGGCCAATTGCTATTGAAATTCTCAAAAATAGGTGTGATAGAGGTTAATGGAAGGTCTCAGACTTGATAATTGGCCCAAGTAGATATATTCTTTCTTCCAAATTGTGTTCCAATTCTTCTTTTCTTTTCGCATTGTTTCTATGCATTCGATACATGCTTCTTTTGCCATAAATTAAGAAGTTTAGCGGCCTCTCTGCTTTGCACACGAGGTTAATTAAGCAATCTCCTTACTTTTTGATTTAGGCTATGCCATAATGTTATAGCAGCTTTCATCCGACAGCGGAGAAGATTGTTCTTTTCATCCAACATCAGACTATTTAGCTACTATTATAAGTTTTTTTTTCATATTCAAGTCTTGAGAAGATTGATCTTTTCTAACAGCGATCTCAAGCTTGAAGTGCGTATGAGAGGGAGGACTATAGAACAGCTAAAGATCTTTGGTATATAATTTCAAAATTTCTTAGCCTACTAGTCTTTTATGTATCAAATGTGTTAGTTCATGTAGGATCGTGGCCTAGAAAGATAGTTTAGAGGTGTTTTTCAATATATATAGTCATATAGAAAATAGTGAGTGTACAAAGCCACATAGCGGATAGCAATTCTAAGAATCTTTATCGATCCATTTGTAAACAGTCTACAATTTTTTATGATTTAGACTTGTAACGATTTTTATTATACCTGCAATTTTAATTTTACTTAAACTTTGATTTCATAACCTCTTATTCTTTGTGTTCTACAGCCCCTCACTCTTTCCAAAGAAAAATTGCAGATTGAAGCTACTTCCTCTTTTTTATATTCTCCAAGGTTTGTATTTTTAATCGAACTTTAGTCAATTGTTAATTTTAGTGATCACTTATGTGTTGTTGAAATATTATGAGAGAATATGTAATTATGATTTGCCTTGTAGAATTTCACGTTCAACTTCTTTCCACTTTTCAACTTTGCGACTTCCTTACAATATGTCACTGACCTCTTTGTTTTATATTTTATAAGTTGTTTATTTGCTTTATTATTCAAAATCTATTTGCATGACTTGCTTTTACTTTGTTCTAACATTTTTTCATTCTCTTTTGTAGATAGTTCATGATGATTTTTGGGACAAGAAAGACAATGAATTGCAAGATCCTTTTTTTTGTTTTTAAGTTGATCTTTTTTTGGAAAAATGATGATAGTACTTCATTTTAACACTTTGTTCTTTTGGTGAATGTTGACTATATGTGTAATGCAGTGATGGAAACTAATGTGTACTAGATGAATGGTTAGTAAAAAAAAAATGAAAACTGTGTATGCTAATTACTTTTATTATTAATGAAGTTTTATTACAAGTTTATAAATTGTGGATTTGCTATAAGTTTGTTTATATATATATATATATATATATATATATATATATATATATATATATATATATATATATCATTGTGTATGTAAATTATTTGTTGTTAAATAAATGGCCAAAAATAAATTATCCAAATTCAATATTTGGACATTAACGACGGGAAGATTGGTCGTTGTTTTGTTATTTTCTTCACCTTATGAAATGCTTTTAACGACGGGAAATACGGCCGTTAGTAATATTAACGATGAAACATTTGGTCGTTATTAACACTATGGATAGGATAATTATAGTTTTTGTAATGTCTATTACGATAGTATAACTGGTCGTTATTGTAAAATAGAGTGGTTACTAATGTAGCTAAATAACGACGGTAAATAATGTGGTCGTTAATAGTATATAACGACTAGCAGTTCATTTTGGTCGTCACTATTTTTAACGAAGGAAGCTTTTACGACGGGTCACGACGGATGGAATTTCCGTCGGTAATAACCTTTAACGACGGAAATATGGGTTATCAACGACGGTACTCCCTTTCGTTAAATAAGATATTTCCTGTAGTGGAGTAAAAACCCACAAGATCGATCATGTGAAGAAAACTTGAGTATGCGGTCATTCACCAAATCCACGACTCAACTCTACTCTATACTCATAAAAGGGTGTAATTGGAAAGTGTAGTATATTTATGAATGGTTGTTGAAAGGTTGAAGGTGTAGATGTAAGTCAACATATATGTATGGATGATTTTTGGGCTATGTGAGATGCATGAGCAAGTTATGAGAACACATACAAAAACATAACTTAAACAAATAAAAGATAAAAAATTCACTTTAAAACTTAACACTCCCCCTTAAAGTGAATTTTTAGAAAACAAGTCCGAGCTTGCCGCGAAGTAGTTCTAATGGTCCTTTAGAAAGCGACTTGGTGTAGATATCCGCGCAATTGTCTTTACTTTGAACTTCTTCCACATGAATAATGTTTTGAAGAACTTTCTCACGGATAAAATGATGCTCGATCTCAATATGCTTTGAGCGCGCATGACAAACTGGATTGGTTGCAAGCTTTAGTGCGCTTTGATTATCACCAAAAATTATAGTCGGGGAAGAAATTGATGAATGAACATCTTCGACCAACCGCCGCAACCAAACACATTCTTGAGCGGCTAACGAGGATGCCATATATTCGGCCTCCGTGGTAGAGAGTGACACCGAATCTTGCTTCTTGCTACACCAAGAGATAGCCGCTGAGCCACATGTAAACATATAGCCCGATGTAGATCGTCGATCATCCAAATCCCCTCCTAAGTCCGCATCCGCATAACCTTGCAATATAAAAGAAACTCCATTCCTGAAAAGTAAGCCAAAATCAAGAGTAGAGTTAACATATTTTAATATTCGCTTTGCCGCTTCGAGGTGAGGCTTCCTTGGAGATTGCATGTAGCGACTCACAAGACCGACGACAAACGCAATGTCCGGTCTTGTAATAGTCAAATAAATAAGACTTCCAACAAGTGCTCGATATGGTTGAGGATCCGGGAGAAGTTTGCCTTCTTCTCGTCGTAACTTAATATTAGTATCAAGTGGAGTAGAGCANATATGCTTTGACCATGCATGACAAACTAGATTGATTGGCAGTTTTAGCGCACTTTGATTGTCATCATAATTGTGGTTGGAAAAGAAATGAATGAACATCTTTGACCAACTACCGCAACCAAACGCATTCTTTGGTGGCCAATGATGATCCCTTGCATTCAGCCTCCATAGTAGATAGCAATACCGAGTCTTGCTTCTTGCTATACCAAGAGATAGCCACTAAGCCACATGAAAATACATAGCCCGATGTAGATCGTCAATCATCTAAATCCCCTCCCAAGTCGGCATCCGCATAACCTTGCAATAGAAAAGAAACTCCATTCCTGAAAAGTAAACCAGAATCAAGAGTAGAATTAACATATATATTTTAATATCCTCTTTGTCGTTTCGGGGTGAGGATTCTTTGGAGATTGCATGTAGCGACTCACAAGACTGAAAACAAATCCAATGTTCGGTCTTGTTATAGTCAAATAAATAAGACTTCCAACAAATGCTCGATATGGTTGAGGATTCGGGAGAAGCTTGCCTTCTTCTCATTGTAACTTTATATTGGTATCAAGTGGAGTAGAGCACCACTTCGTACTTATCATACCAAACCTTCCAACAATTTTTTGAGCATAGCCTTTTTGATGCAAGAAAATTCCATTCTCCACTTTCTCCACCTCCAACCCAAGAAAATGGTGAAGCTCACCTAAGTCCTTCATTTCGAACCGAATAGAGAGCTCGGCTCGAAGTCTTGCAACTTCTCCATCACTATTGCCGGTGACGATCATGTCATCCACATACAAGAAAACAATAAAATGCAAGTTTCCAACTTTCTTGATAAACAAGCTAGAATCGGAATTAGAAGCAAGATAACCACAAAATTGTAAATATTCGGCAATTTTACCATACCATGCCCTTGGCGCTTGCTTCAACCCATAAAGAGCCTTCTTAAGCTTGCAAATATAATCCGGATGAATTTCCGAAACATAGCCCGGCGGTTGCTCCATGTACATGTCTTTGTCAATCTCTCCATATAAGAATGCATTCTTCACGTCAAGTTGCCATAACTTCCAGCCAAGACTAGCCGCCAAGGATATCACCACACGAACGGAAGTCATTTTAGCAACGGGGCTGAAGGTTTCTTCATAATCTTCGCCATATTTTTGTGAAAAACCCCTCGCCACAAGTCGAGCTTTGTAGCGAGCAACGCTGCCATTTGGGTTGCGCTTCACTTTATAAACCCATTTGCAAGTGATTGGCTTCACATCTTCAGATTTTGGAACAAGATCCCACGTCTCGTTCTTGATGAGTGCCTTCATTTCTTCATCCATAGCATCATCCCATTCTTTCACACCATGTGCTTCGCTGAAACTAGAAGGTTCAAGTTCATCAATAGGACCGGCAAAAAAACAAGAAACCATACTCACAAGGTTCCCGTCCCGATAGCGAACCGGCTTCACAATATTTCTTTGTGAACGTCGAAGTAATTGTATTTCTTCTTGATGATCTTCATTATCATGGCTCCCCCTTGGACTTTGCTCCCTCTCCAAAATAGAAGCCGAAATGGGGGAAGTAGGAGCACTAGAAGGAACTTGCATGCTTTCGCTTACTTGAGGCACCATCTCTACTTGTGCATGGCTCATCACCTCTATTGTAGAAGTGGATTGAGGAGAGTAGTAAGAAGATAACTCGTCGAACACCACATCCCTTGAGACCACAAATTTTTTGGTCTCCGGTTCCATGCATTTCCATCTGTAAGGAAGTGAATTCTCGAAATCCGAGGATTGTACTTTGTCCAGAATCGACTGACTGTCGAGAGAATGCCCTTTGTGGGAGTTGGGAATATCCAAAGCACAAAAAGTGCCTTGGAGTTGAGTCCGCGAGAGCAAATGAGGCAANCACTGGGAACTATGGAAGATAGTTCTCACCCCACTCTATTTCCAGTGGTAGGTTCAGGGCTGCAGAGAGAGGACCGCGGCAAGGGCATCGCGCCCGATCAGTGAGGCCGTGGTAGTGTAGTAGCTTTCCCTTTTGCATTAGTACACCTATGTATCGAGAGTGATTCATGTAGGTGAGATTGGAGAGCTATGTATTTTGAGGATCAAATGTATTCATCTTGAAAAATGATGTAAAGGTAAAGAATGTAACTATTGTAATAGTTAGTAAGTACTCTCTTTATTTCACTCGTATATCTTGTGGATTGCTTGCTCTTCTTGTTGTTGGCACTGTTTGTGCCCTCGTTGAATGTGTATGTTTAGAATTTAAAGTCCTGGGTAAATTCTTGTACACTTTTCTGTCGTTGAGCCTTGAGCGGACAAGGGAGGTGCTGTCCGTTCGGCGGTCCGCCGCCGCGGCCGAGCCGTGCCAATTTGGTAGTGGTTTCGGGGCGGGGCGTGACACCATCCTTTCTTCCTCTCGTCATAGCCAATGAATATGCACTTCTTAGCTTTTGGATCAAGCTTGCCTCTCAAGTTACCTGGAACATGAACATAACAAGTAGAGCCAAAAACTTTAAAGTGCTTAACATTAGGTTTCTCACCCCACATCAACTCATAAGGAGACTTGAAGTTGGTTGGACATAAAGGCACACGATTTATCACATATGCCGCACATGCCATACCCTCCACCCACAAGGCTTTGGGTAAATTCTTCGTATGCAACCAAGACTTGCATGTCTCCACGAGATGCCGAATTTTTCTCTCTGCGACTCCATTTTGTTGAGGGGTGTAAGCACAAGAAAGCTCCCATTTGATTCCTTGTTGGCGGCAAAAAGAGAAGAACTCATTTGAAGTGAACTCGCCACCGTTGTCGGTACGCAAACATTTGATCTTGCGATTGACCACACCTTCAACTGTCTCTTTGAGCTCTATGAACTTAGAAAATACCTCGGACTTCTCCTTGACAAAATACACCCAAGTATATCTTGTGAAATCGTCAACAAATAATAACATGTAACGATAGCCCGAATAAGGTGTCGAAGTAGGACCCATCAAGTCACAATGGACAAGATCCAATGGAGCTTTACTTTTAGTGACGGACTTATCAAATGGAAGGCGATGTGCCTTTCCATATTGACATCCTTCACACAATTCACTACTACCAAAGGTAGCAAGATTGGGTAAACCATTCACCAAATTTTTTGACACCAAAACCTTGAGTTTATCCATACTAAGGTGCCCCAATCTTGCATGCCATATGGCAATCCCATTATTTGTTTTCATCTTATCAACATAAGAAGAAGAAATCGAAGCCGATAAAACAAATAAATCATTTACCCTTGCACCGGTGTGAACCACCTCCGCTTGCAAGTCGGTGATGTTCTTTAAAAACTTCACGTCTTGAGGCCCGAACAAAACATAGTGTCCTGCGTCCACGGCATTTGTGACAGAGAAAAGGTTCTTCTTCATCCCCGGCACATGATAGACGCTATTAAGAGTGATAGGATTGCCATTGTTGCTGCCCTTAATAGTAACCGGACCTTCATGCTCCACCGAGTGAATGGTGTTATTCGCCGTAATAATAGCATCATTGCCTTCATGTCTCTGAAGGCTCAAGAACTTAGAGTCATTGCCGGTGAGATGATGACCGCATCTGGAGTCCACGATCCAATCTTCTTCATAATTAATAGAAGTCGAGGCTCCAATAGTAGAAGTCTCCGCCATGAAGCAATTTCCCCAATCTTCCACTTCATGAGAGCCGGTACATTTGTCGGCAACGTTTCCTTCCTTCAACTTGACTCGACAGTTCTTCTTGATATGGCCTAGCTTGCCACATCGATAACACTTGATCACTTTCTTCCACTTCCTCTCACCAATAGAAGTGGACTCTCCATCTTTCTTATGATCTTTCTTCTTCTCTTCTCGGTTGTGACCTTTCTTATTTCCAACGAACAAGACCTCCCCATTGCCCCCGGAAATAGAACACCCGGCCATTTGTCGAGCGAGCAACTCTTGGGAAGCAAGAAGGTTCTCAAACTCCACCAAAGAAGGTTGTCTTTGCCACCGTTGAATAGACGTAATAAAAGCATGGTACTCTTTGTTGAGACCGCAGATAATGTTACGTTTCATCCGCGCCTCCGAAATAAGCTCATCCGAATCCAACGCCGAAATTTCCGAACAAAGATTTTTGACCTTTAAGAAATATTGGGAGATAGAGAGATCACCTTGAATGGTATTAGCTAACTCATTCTCAAGGAGCTGTAGCCGAGCATTGTTCTTTTTATTCATCAACCCATCTAGAGTCTCCCAAATTTCTCGCGCTGTCTTGCACCCGATAAGTGTTCATTTGTTATAACCTTCTTAGTCATTAGATCAATCCTAGCATGCATCCCTTAGATCATGCATAATGGATGACTCCACAAGTAACCATCATTGTCAACTTGCTGTTTTGCTACTCTATAATTTTAAGTGTGCACATGTGATGCCTTCCTGGTGATTCAGAATTTGCTGTCAGCTCTCTTTTTACAATCTTTTTTTACATGAGGTGTGGGTTGTGGGTTTGGATCACCTGATGTTTAATTGGTGGCCAAATATGACTCTCGGGCATTTTATTTCTGTTTGATGGTCGGATAATTTGTGGGCAACCAGCTTTACAAGCATTTGGTCGTACTGAAGTTTTCTATTCCTATTTTTGTTTGGCATTGAATGGAGTAACTTTGGATGGGTTGCACTGCTTCAATACATCGTTATTTTACTGATATTACTTGGTTTCCTTCATTCCTTGGTGTTCTTTTCTGTTTACTAGATTTTCTTTGAGGCAATGATGATAAGTTGAGGAAAGCGCCTTCATTCCTTGGTGTTTCTTTCTATTTACTAGCTCTTCTTTGAGGTGATGATGATAAGTTGAGAAAAACGTGGGGATTTTTTGCTTTGAACAAGTGGGAGTTTACTCGGCCTGACGATAAGTTGAGGAAACTGAAAAATTTTTTGCTTCGAACAAGGGGAAGTTTGGACGGCCTGCTCAGAGGCAACCACTTCCTATTATTTTTATCTTTGGTGGTTCCGCGCTTCTTATCCTTCGTGGTAGCCCACATTTTGCTCCTACGACAGTCTATTGGTCCTACTAGCCTATGCTTATGAACAAATTTGCCAAACCAACTTAACTAAGCCTTACATTTTTGTGCATTAATTTTTTTAATACTAATTTTTTCCCCCCTTACTTTTTTTTCTCCCCTCTTTTTCGTAGGTCTTTATATTAGAATTTATACCATTGTTTGGTGTGATTCTTGCTTATGGACTTTTTAAATAAAATTTAAGCAATTTAGAATAATTGAATATATTTGTAATTAATACTAATTTTATTAATGTATTTTCTAGGCAATGATGATAGATGAAAGGAATTTGGTTCTGCAGGTTTCCTGCGCCTTCCTGCTGGTTGTAGGTTCTTTGCTCCTCTTCATAGATGTGCCCTTTGTGGTTTATAATCATGTTCTGTCGCTTTTCAAATATTTTGCTTACGCCTCTTTTTTAGCCATGCTGTGATGACTCGAGTGTCACCAGAATTTGACCCTTCTATTTTCCGAGTCTTTGCTTACCCTTCTTTTGTCCCATGCTATGATGACCTTCCATTTGAATCTCAGATGGTTGCGATAATTGATAGGGGTCTGAGCCTTCTTGATTAGTGATGAGGAAACTTTGGATGGCCTACTTCATGGGCAACCAGTTGCTCTCATTTGTACTAAGGACGGTTTCGACATGCATATGGACTCTAATTCAATCAAAGCTATTAATCAAGAAGGCTTCGGAGCTAATTTAATAATGCTCGATAGCCAGGGAAGGCTGAGCAGCCTATATTTATTCATTTCTATACTCATTCATGCATACTGTTTGGTTTGGTTTCCACATGCTGATTTAGTATAGAACTTTTCATCTCTTTTTCAAGCATTCATTTTATACTACGGTTGAAATTTTAGATGCTCTACTTATTTGGATGGTTACTTATCTGAACAGTTCTCACTGCTCTGCTTATTTGGATGCTTGCATACCGCCGCGAAGCGCGGGCCTTTACTAATAAAAGTAAAAGGGAAGAGTAATTAAAATAGGAATCTGTGACGCCCCAACTTCTCAGGGGGTTACCCATTCTAGAACTACTCCCATCCTAGCACGCTTAACTCTCTTAACCTCTTGGAGCTTGCCATCACCCAAAATGCTTAAATCGGGTTAAGAGTTTAGCCCTATTATATTTCATATATAGGACTACCTAGGGTCTCACAATCTTCCCCCATTTAAGCCCTAACGTTCTCGTCAGGCTTAGACTCATAAGTACCAGCCGATGTGATACACGTCTCGCTAGCCTTGTTATTCCGACCCCGGCTCAGTCGAAACTCATCTCACACTTCCGGCCCGTCCTAGCACGCTTAACTCTCTTAACCTCTTAGGCCTTGCCACCACCCAAAATGTTTAACCCGGGTTAAGAGTTTAGCCCTATTATATTTCATATATAGGACTACTTGGGTCTCACAAAATCCTACCTTATTTGGATTCATCAAAAGAAAAAGAAGGAAAGAAAAAGAAAATAAGGAAGGAAAGCAAAAAAAAAAAAGAAACAGGAAAGAAAGCAAAAAAAAAAAGAAAAAAAAGAAGGAAAGCGAAAAAAAAAAAATCTTTGTTATTTCCAGAAAAAAGAAAAGAAAAGAAGAAGAAAAATAAAATCTCTTTGTTGTTTCAAACAGAATAATAATAATAATAATAATAAAAAGGAAGATATCTAAAAATGGTACTTATTATTTGATTAAGTATCTAGTTCCTTATAAAACATAAAGGATAATAAACTTTCTTTTCAGGAGATTTATTTTGAATTATTTCTTAAAAAATAAATGATTCTTGCATCCCTATAAATTAGATCCAATAGTAAGAGAGGAGTTTTTTTTTTATTTTTGTTGGAAGAGAAGGAGAAAAAGAGCTTTAGAGAACTGTGAAGAAAAAAAAAAAAGAAAAAAAGAGAAGAAGAACAGCGAAAAAAGCGATAAAAAAATTTTCTTTTTTGTTCCCTCCCACACGTGTACAGGGGGGTCTTCCCCTTTCTCTCCTCTGCTCGTTGGCAGCAACAAAGGGAAGGGGGTGTGTTGTGTGCACTATTAGATTTTATTTGGGTCTTTTGGTAATTTAAAAACTTATTAAGCCTCTTGGATAGCCCAATACTTGATGGGCCTTGCCTGTAAGCCCATACTAAAGTTTCTACATGTAAGAATTAGTCCCACATTGAAAATTAGAAGTATATTGTTGTTATTTACTTCATTCTCAAACTAGTTGCTTAGGAGAAAATGAGAGTTATGCTCTCGATTAAATGCACACACGCACAACACAAGCTCGAGCACGAGCGGCGGAGCACGCGGTCCAGGAACCCGATTTATTTTATTTTGTTTTTATTTTTTATTTTTTATTTTTGGTTTATCTTATTTTTTTGGAGCCCTAAACCGTATCTCGTATATTACGGACTTGTAGGCTTATCTTGCACTGCATGGAATTAACCTGTTGAAGCGCGATCTTTTGCCTTGGATATATATTGGAGGAGGTTGTAAGAGTTCAATCTCAACCCGGTGCTTACCTCACTACAACAAAAACGGTCTATAACGACACTTTTAAATGTCAGTACAGGTCAAAAAAAGTGCTACTGGCTAAATTGCCGACACTTTTAAAAAGTGTTGCTATATGTGGGGTCGCTAGGTATATAGTGACAGTTAAAGAGTGTCGCTATAACCCAAAAAAGTGCTGCTAATTTACCAACATTTATTTAAGCATTTAGCAACTGCCGGAACTCTACCTCGTTGGCTGCGATGGCGGAGAAGGATGAGAGGAAGGGATTTTCGTCTAGGATTTCAGTCGATTGAGTGAGGGGGGAAGGGAAAATGATAATCGATTTTTCTTTTTTTTTTCTTTTCTGTTTGTAATCGGGCCGAATGGGCTTAGTGGGGTGGGTTGAGTAGAGTAACCTTTTATTTTTTATTGGATTGGACTTTATATTTAGGCATTAGTAGATTTTTTTTTAAGTTTTGGCATAAATGGGATACTTACACAAAAGTGTTCCAAATATGTGTCCCTATAACCTAATTCTGTTGTAGTGCCTGAGAGCAAAAACCCTAATCCCTACCTTTGTTTCTTCTGTTTCTCGCCATTGATCTTTTGCGCTACTTTTCACCAAGCTTTCTAATATTTCTTTGGATCTCCTAAAGCTTGTTGGGTTCATCTTGCGTCACTTTGAAAGCATGCCGACGGGGTGGAACGTGGACGTTATATCGCTGAAAGTGATTACCGGGAAGCCTCGCACGTGGAGAGGCAATCTTTCTTCTAGGACAGTGCTCTGCACGCCTCGATCCCAAGCCTTTATTAATCCTCTTCTAGATCTGCAGTATTTATTATTTAATTTTGTTCAAAATTTTCCTAAAGCTAAAATTAAACTTTTGAATTGCTTGTAAAGAAAATTTTATTAAAAGATCAGAAAGATTTTCCAACATGCACACCCTTCCCCCAATCCATACCAAAAAAAAAAAAAAAAAAGCTTGGCTCTTTCATTCGGCGATAGCACACAACAATGACGACGACTTCAGCAACGCACGAGGAGGCCTATAGCCTCCTTTTCTTTTTCTTTTCTATGATGACTACCAATTGGTGTATGTGTGTAAACGGTGTAGTCATGATTTTTCTGTCGGTTTGGTCAACATGACCGTCTCCATGATAGGTCGACCCAATCAAATTTGGCATTGAATCGGTGCTACATCTTGCGCGCGTATTCGTTAAGCCCATCTCCCTCAACATCGCCTCCACTATAATGACGTCAAAAGAACAATATGTGTGCACAAGCGATGGTGGGGATCCTTGTGTTGGGTTGATCAAATGGCGGTCTTTGCGATAGGCTCGACACGGTTGAACCCTAATTCGAACCACAATGATAATAATAACAATAAAATTATAATAACATGATAAATATTTTTCTCGGGTCGCTGACTTTGTGATAGGCTTGACTCGAGTTCGGTTCATTAAATCGGGTCGCTGTCTTCATGATAGGCTTGACCCGAGTTCGATTAATTAAACTGAGTCGCTGTCTTTGTGATAGGCTTGACCCGAGTTCAATTCATTTAGCCGGGGATCACCGTCTTCGTGATAGGCTTAACCTGAGTCCGGTTCATTTAGTCGGGTCGCCGTCTTTCGTGATAGGCTTGACCCGAGTTTCGTTTATTTAGTTGGGTCACCATCTTTGTGATGGACTTGACCCGAGCTCGATTCATTTAGCCGGGTCGCCGTCTTCGTAATAGGTTTGACCCAAGTTCGGATCATTATACTGGGTTGCCATTTTCGTGATAGGCTTCACCGGTGTTCAGTTTATTTACTCGAGTCTGGTTTATTAAGCCGGGTCGCCGTCTTCGTGATAGACTTGACCCGAATCCGATTCATTAAACCGGGTCGCCGTCTTTGTGATAGGCTTGACTTGGGTGAGCCAAACCATAATGATGAATCCAATCGGACGATAGGCCGATCCAATCTAATCAAAGGGTCTATTTAAATCGAATCATAGATCGATCAATCTAAATTGAAGGTATGAACCGAACCAAACGAAACCGAATTACAAGCCGGTGTTACTTAAACTGAACCATAAAGGATTCAACTTGAACCTAACTAGATTCAATCCGAACCAAACCATAAAGGATTCAACTTGAACTTAAATGGATCTGATCTGAACCGAATCATAAAGGATTCAACTTGAACCGAAGTGGAACCAATCCGAACCGAACCATAAAAAATTCAACTTGAACCTAAGTTGATCCAATCCAAACTGAACCATAAAGGATTCAACTTGAGCCTATGTGGATCCGATCCGAAACGAACCATAATAGATTCAACTTGAACATAAGTGGATCTGATCCGAACGAACTATAAAGGATTCAACTTGAACCTAAGTAGATCCGATCAGAACCGAATCACAAAGGATTCAACTTGAATCTAAGTGGATCCGAGCCGAACCTAACCATAAAGGATTCAACACCAAATAATAAGGGATTCAACTTGAACTTAAGTGGATCCGATCTGAACCGAAGCATAAAAGATTCAACTCGAACCTAAGTGGATCCGATCTGAATCAAACTATAAAGGATTCGACTTGAACCTAAGTGGATCCGATCTGAACCGAATCATGAAGTGTTCAACTCGAACCTCTAAGAAGATTCTATCTAAACCAAACTACAAGAAGATCGAGCTAAACGAGCCGAACCATAAGTTGGTTTGACTTAGATCGAAGTATAAAGTATTCAAGTTGAATTACAAACTGGTTCAACTCAAACTCAAACCCAAAAGGTTTTAAGCCGAGCTGGAATATAAGAGCTCAATTTGAATCAAACTCAAATAGGTCTTGAACCAAACCATATGGGTTCGATCCAAACCTATAAGAGGGTCAAAACTGAGCTGAGATATAAGGACTCAAACCAAACCAAAATTAAATGGGGCTTGAACTAAGTCACAAAAGTTCGACTTAAACCAAGTCTTGATAGGTCCCGAACCAAAGCATAACAATTCAACCCTAACCAAATCAAAAAGAGCCAAACAAGCCTAAGGTGGCTCAACTTGGATCGAGTATAACGGGTTCAAATTAATTCAACCCGAACAAGTAAACCATCTCTACCTGATTTGAAACTGATCAATGGTTCAAACCAAGCTAAATTCAACTTAACTGGCTAAGTCAACTTAATCGACTGATAAGCCAAAATTAAACAATCATCAAGTAATTAAATTGAACAAATGACTATCAACTCGTTAAACTGAACAAGTGGCCACCAAGTTGTTAAACTGAGCAAATCAAATCAACTACTCAATTTGATCGCCAAGTCATTAAACTGAGCAACTAAATCAAACTCAATTTGATCGCCGAGTCGTTAAACTGAGAAATCAAATAAAATTCAATTTGACCGCCAAGTCGTTAAATTGAGCAATCAAATCAAACTTTTTTGACCGCGAAGTCGTTAAACAGAGCAATCAAATCAAACTCTTTTGACCGCCAAGTCGTTAAATTGAGTAAATCAAATTAAACTCAATTTGACTGCCAAGTTTTTAAACTGAGCAATCAAATCAAAATCTTTTTTACCGCCAAGTTATTAAACTGAGCAATCAAATCAAACTTAATTTGACCGTCAAGTTGTTAAACTAAGCAATCAAATCGAACCCTTTTGACCGCCAAGTCATTAAACTTAGCAAACAAATCAAACTCAATTTGACCGTTAAGTTGTTAAACTGAGCAATCAAATCAAACTCAGTTTGACCGCCAAGTCGCTAAACTAAGCAATCAAATCAAACTCAATTTGACCGCCAAGTCATTAAACTGGCAATCAAATCAAACTCTTTTTGACCGTCAAGTCGTTAAACTGAGTAATTAAATCAAACTCTATTTTACCGCCAAGTCGTTAAATTGAGCAAATCGTTAAATTGAGTAAATTAAAATTAAATTCAACCTCACCCTATTTCAGTGGACCGTCATGTCATTAAACTGAGTGACCCGATCACGATCGGCCATCAAGTTTATGAACTGAATATTTTAGTTTTATAAAATTAATGTACAGTGGGGGTATGCCCCTGCATAAGCCATGTACATAGCAAATCATGTTAATAAAATTTCATCTTCATGCTTTGGTCTTTTTTATTATCAGCATTTATATTTAGTCTCTTAATCGAGAGTTCCTTAACACTGAAATTGTGGGGTAATTAATAGCAGATTCTTGAGTCCTTTGGAAGCCATGAATCTATAATTCTGATTTCAAAATAAAACTTAAATAGATTTAATCTCTACCATAAATGACCCTACTCGCTGGAGAAATACCTGCGACGGGACTGGTTCGTTCGTGGCGGCAGACAAATAGATCTGTAATCGCATTGGCGAAAGGCCCAGTTTTCCCTGAAAAAAAGTAGGAACATTGCTATGTGGTTCAATTTAATTCGAGATCATGTGAAAAACAAAAAGTAGATTACATTGAAGTATGTGAAGATGGATATCAAGTTGCCGACATTTTCACGAAGCCCCTCAGCCTGGATATTTTTAGCAAACTAACTGATGCAGGATTTGTGAATAAAGGATTAGGAGATTAAATGTAATTGGGACAAATCCTCATTTAATGCAATATGATGTTAGCACAGCAAGAATTATATTCGATACTCAACAAATTAAATAATTTTAATATGAACCTAAAGAGCGAGGCAATGCAAGGCGGGCATTGAAATTAACTAAGGGTTTGAGATGTTCAGATCAAACCTGTCCGGCTCAGCAAGAGATATTATTAAGAACAAACGCACAATGGATCCGCAAGATGCTCGATTTGTTGTTAGGTCCACAACCTATCAAACGGTTGCAACCTGCTGGGTTGGGCAAACCAAGCAGAAGGGAGAGGTCAAAAGGATTAGAAGAGAAAATGAAAAGAGCATAAAAAAAATAGGGATAGGTTCAGGTTTTGGCAGTTAGAGAAGTTGAGGGCGATTTCTTGACGGTGAATCAATCTCGGAAGGCTCAAGTGCAGCAATCTGGCGATGGTAGAAGACGATGACGGTGGACACACTTGGCGACGGCAACAATAATGGGAGGTGAAGGAAGTGCAGATGGAGCCAACGCTACCAGTAGTAGGTGGTGTCGAAGGTGCTAGCAGCAGGTGGTGTTGATAACGCTGGCAGTGGGCGACGGTGATGTGCTGGCAGTAGGTGTGTCGATGGTGCTGGACTTCAAGTCGCTTGTTAGATGTATGCCCTAGAAGCCAACCAGGCCGTCACATATATTCTTTCTAGGACATAAATTTGTATTTGACTTTTAAATATTATGAATAACTTTGGATTTTTATTTCCATTCATGTTATGTATGTGTCCATGAATCGTCCAAGGAATTAATAAGATGATGACATATATTCTCAAGAGTTGAGAATTTGAGACATGTGTCATTGGTGGTTAATTCCTAAATGCTCCCGATCAATGGATCATCACGGGGACGGTGATTGATCCAGTGAGATTGGTGCATAGGTCGCTTCCCTTTTGGGTAGACGAGTCTCGAGTCGACAGTGTGGGGACACTGAAGCGAATATGCAGGTGGTTGTTAGAGAACAAGGGTACCGAGCGTGACCAACGCGAGAAGTCACTTGGATGTCTACTCACTCGTCAGTGACTTACTCAATTGTTGCAGTAGTGTGACTGGTCCTTTGACCTGCGGTGCCTCGGCTATTCACAATGAGGTTACTGTAGTTTGACTGTACATACACTTGGTCCCTAGCCATTCGGGTCCTTGCGGTGCATGTTGGCTGCAGTAGGTTCATTGTAGGAATAGGGTGCGCACTTAGATGGAATCTATCTCCCTTGGTAGATAGGGGTGTTAGTCCTATGTGATTTATGAGACCGAGTTTAGAAGACCTTGGCCAGGGCAGAATAAATAGCGGAAAAGGGTTTCCGATATTAGAAACTCGAGTCGAATAAATTTAACATATGACAGACGATGGGGTTTGACGAGTTATTCCATAACCTCCGTCTAGTCGGGACTCATGATAGAAGGATTGTATCACACGGTAACTGCACCAAGAGGTTCAGTATTCCATTCTACTGGAATGCCACTACATGCTGCTAGGCGTCACTGGTGGATTGTGAGACTCATGAGAATTATCTAGATGATCGATAATTCTCATTGGGCTGAGTTGGAATTGTTCCGATCCACTGAAAGGAGTTTCAGTGATATTGTTGATAGTGATCAAAATATATCTCACTACCAGATAGAATAGAACCTATGGGGTCACACACATAAGAGGTTGTGATTGATCGAATAGCTAGATCGCGATTATTGAATCGTCGGAGGACCTAATTGTCAATATAATGATAATTGGACTAATTTGTAATTGTTACAAATTAGTGGTATTAAGGTGTAAATGTTACAAGAGAGGACTTACTAATAGTTAGTAAATTATAAGAGGACTTATGTGCAAATGTTGCATTATTAATTTGATAAGATCAAATTAATATAAAATTCAAGTCGAATCAAATTAGGATTTGATCGATCTAACCAATTAAGGAAAAGATAAATTTAAATCTAGATTTATACTTATCCTTAATTGTCATTATATTATTAGGAATAGGATTATATTCCTATATATAATATACGGGAGTTTTTAGAAAACCCAAGCCGTCATATCTCTTCTCCTCTCTTCCATCTTCTAGCAAATAGACGTCCTTTTGCAAGGGAGCTAGCACCCCGGTGAGGACATCGATCAAATCAAGAACCTCGTGTGGATACCTATAGAGGCCGGACGCGTGTGCGGCTTCAAGAGAACCGAATTCCACGATCATCAAATTTAACAAGGAAGATCTATCCGCGAAAAAGGTAAAGATTCGATCTTGTTTTTCTCCTTTAATCTTAAAGAACATAAGGGATCCTAATTGCGTGGTTTTTGAGATTTGATCTCGAGAGTTTTTCAAAAATCAAATTTGTTTGATTTCTTTTTCCGCTGCCTTTTTTACCGTACGCAATTTTCTAACATTCAAGTCGTAGAAGAAATTGCGAATGGAAAAGATAAAGATAAAGGGACTCGCTCCCTATGGACTTACTCCGGTCGATGCATAAATGCGGAGGAAAATTAGAGAACACATCTCATTTAAAAAAAAAAACATTCTTCTTCAATTTTTTTTTATCATCCAATGCATAGAATAATTAAAGAGTTTTTCCTGACAGTGATAAGCTCAAAACAAAATCCTAATAATAAAATCTCTACCAAAATAACAACTTTCCTAACAACTTTTAGATAAAATCATAACAATAAAATCTCTACCAAATTAACAACTTTCTTAACAACTTTTAGATAAAATTCTAACAACTAGATAAGTTCAAATAATCAAGAAGTGAATTTCCCTAGATCCTTCTAGAACCTACGATACTTATAGAAATTCGTAGGTTCGATTCAACCGGACCTATCTCGGGTTGATCAAGCCATATGCTCCAATTGTGGTTGTAGCATCGACGACGTTCGTACACTCGAAAGGCCCGATCCGCATCACTGACACTACAAGAAACTTTTAATTTAAGGACGCTTTGTAAAGCGTCGTTATTATGTACTAAATGCCGACGCTTTGTAAAGCATCATTATTTAAACTGTCAAGATTTTTGAGTTGGACTTTGATTTAGCGGCTTTTTGAATTAGGCTGGCAAAAAATAGTAGTCCAAACTATATATTTCTTTGCTCACTTCTTGGGCCTAGCCCATAATTAATTACCTATCTCCTCTTTCTCTCTCTAGGCCTAAAATACCCATCTCTCTCTTTCTCTCTCTCCCTCTCCCATACAGACCCAAAACCCGATCACCCTCTTCCCACTTCATCTCCTCCAACCTCTCTTAGGGTTTCATCTTTTCCACCATTTTCTAGGGTTTCCGACTCTTGTGCATTCTCTCAACCTCGCACACGATGGCCACATTAGGCAGGATTGTTCGTCGAGGTGATCCCTCTTGACCTCGCACGCGATTGCTGCTTGGGAGGAGTCGTTCATGTTTCGACACCGATCCCAACTCCACCGCCACCTCCTCCGCTACATCCTCTCGACAATAGCATTAGAAGAAGCAGAGCCACTGCCTCTCTGCCGTTATCGATGCCGTCAATGATCGCTGTTCCGGTTAAAAAAAAAGAATAAAATTACATTCGACTTTTCTTCCTTTCTTAAAAAAAGGGGGGGGGAAAGAAATTACACAAAAAAATCCCTCTTGTTTCCAAATAAAAAAGGAAAGAAAAAAAGAATTACCAAAAAAAAAAGGGAAAGAAAAAATAAGGAAAGAGAAAAAAAAGAGTCTCTATTCCCTGTATAAAAATAAAAAAAAAAAAGAAAAAAAAAAGGGGGGGAAAGAATGTAATTACATGTCAAATATTCTTACAATAATTCTCAAAGTTGATGATAAGATCTCGAAGAGTTGCTAGCTCCGTTGTTGCAATGTGGCCTTCTTTAGCCTCTATAAGCTCCCGTTCAGCCTCAGCCGACTTCCCTTCTATTTTTTCTTTCGTCGAATCTAATTCCTGAAGACAATTTTTGGCCATGTTCATCCGATTTGACAATTCAGCATTTGCAGCTCTCTTATCAGCAAGGATCTTCTCTAATTCGGCCATCTCAGCCTCTTGACGAGCAAATTCAGAAGAATACTGCTCCAAGCTCTGGCGAAGGGAATTTTGAGAAGAAAGACATATTTCGAGTTCCTTTTCTAGCATATCTAAATTCTCTTCAGCTGTTACCAATCGAGCAGAGGAGGTAAAAGTCGGAAGGGACANTTTTTTTTTTTTTCCCCCACACGTGTTGTACAGAGGGTTTCTTCTCCCGTGTCCGCTGGCAGCATACACACAAGAAAGAAAGAAAGAAGACTTGGCTCTTTCATTTTGCGGCGGCGTGATGCCAACGATTACTTCGACAACGGCGCGATAACTACGACTTCGACGACGCGCAAAGAGACCATATGGCCTCTTTTCTTTTTTTATTTTCTACGATGGTGATGGGTTGATGTATACATGCAAACAGTGTAATCGCGATTTTTATGTCAGTTTGATCAACACGACCGTCTTCGTGATAGGTTGACCCGATTAAATTCGGCATTGAATCGTTATTACACATATGCGCGTATTCATTAAGCCCGTCTCCCTCAACATCAAAAGAAAAATTGTGCGATGGTGACGATCCTTGTGTCGGATTGATTGAGCGGCTGTCTTTGCGATAGGCTCAACACTTTCAATCTCGATGTTCGATCGTTACCCTCATTGGACTTATGATCATACCGAGCGGCCGTCTTCGTGATAAGCTCGACACGGTTGAACCCCTATTCGGACCAAAATGATAATAACAATAATAAATAATAAAAAAATAATGATAAACATTTTCCTCAGGTCGCCGTCTTCGTGATAGGCTTGACCCGAGTTCAGCTAATTAAACCGGGTCGCCATCTTTGTGATAGGTTTGACCGGAGTTCGGTTAATTAAACCGGGTCGCCGTCTTTGTGATAGGCTTGACCCGAGTTCGGTTCAATTAAACCGGGTCGCTGTCTTCGTGATAGGCTTGACCCGAGTTCGGTTCATTTAAACCGGGTCGCCGTCTTCATGATAGACTTGACCCGAGTTCGACTAATTAAATCGGGTCGCCGTCTTCGTGATAGGCTTGACCCGAGTTCGACTAATTAAATCGGGTCGCCGTCTTTGTGATAGACTTAGCCCGAGTTCGGCTAATTAAATCGGGTCACCGTCTTCGTGATATGCTTGACCCGAGTTCGACTAATTAAACCGGATCGCCATCTTCGTGATAGGTTTGACCCGAGTTCGGTTCATTTAAACCGGGTCGCTGTCTTCGTGGTAGGCTTGACCCGAGTTCGGTTCATTTAAACCGGGTCGCCGTCTTCGTGATACGCTTGACTTGAGTTCGACTAATTAAACCGGGTCGCCGTCCTTGCGATAGGCTTGACCGGAGTTCGGTTCATTTAAACCGGGTCACCGTTTTCGTAATAGGCTTGACCCGAGTTCGGTTCATTTAAACCGGGTCGCCGTCTTTGTGATAGGTTTGACCCGACTTCGACTAATTAAACCGGATCGCCGTCTTCGTGATAGGCTTGATCCGAGTTCGATTCATTTAAACCGGGTCGCCATCTTCGTGACAGGCTTGACTCGAGTTCGACTAATTAAACCGGGTTGTCGTCTTCGCGATAAGCTTGACCCAAATTCGGTTCATTTAAACCGGATCGCCATCTTCGCGATAGGCTTGACCCGAGTTCGACTAAACCGGGTTGCCGTCTTCGTGATAGGCTTGACTCGAGTTCGACTAATTAAACTGGGTCGCCATCTTCGCGATAAGCTTGACCCAAGTTTGGTTCATTTAAACCAGGTCGCCGTCTTCGTGATAGGCTTGACCCGAGTTCGGTTCAACTAAACCAGGTCGTCGTCTTCGTGATGGGCTCGACCCGAGTTCGACTAATTAAACCGGGTCGCCATCTTCGTGATAGGCTTGACCCGAGTTCGACTAGCTAAACCGGGTTGCCGTCTTTGTGATAGACTTGACCCCGGCGAGCCAAACCATAATGATAAATCAAACCGGACGATAAGCCGATCCAGTCTAATCAATGGGTCTAATTTAAATCGAATCTCATACCGATCAATCTAAATTGAACCATTAAAGATATAAACCGAACCAAACCAAACTATAAGCTGGTTTGACTTGAACCGAATCATGAAGGATTCGACTTGAACCGAAGAGGATATGATCCTAACTGAACCGAACTGGATCCTGTCTGAACTGAACCATAAAGGATTCGACTTGAATTAACCAAAGTGAATCCTATCTGAACTAAACCGAACCGGATCTGAACCGAGCCGGATCCTATCTGAATCGAACCGTAAAAGATTCGACTTGAACCAAAGTAGGCCCGATCCAAACTGAACCAAACCGGATCCTGTCTGAACCAAATCATAAGGGATTCGACTTGAACCGAATCTAGTCCAATCCGATTAGAACCATAAAGGATCCGACTCGAACCGAATTGGGTCCGATCTGAACTGAACCACAAAGGATTCAACTTGAACAGAAGTGGGTCCAATCCGAGCTGAACAGGATTCGACTTGAACTGACTCGAGCCGAATCTGGTCTAATCCGATCTGAACCATAAAGGATCTGACTCGAACCAAAGTGGGTCCGATCCGAACTGAACCACAAAGGATTCAACTCGAATTGAAGTGGGTCCAATCCGAACCGAACAGGATTCGGCTTGAACCAAAGTAGATCTGATCCGAACTGAATCAAACCGGATCCCATCTGAACCAAGCAGTAAAGTATTCAACTTGAACCGAAGTGGATCCAAACCGAACCGTAAAGGATCCGACTCGAACCGAAGTGGGTCCGATCCAAACCTAACCGTAAAGGATCCGACTCGAACCGAAGTGGGTCCGATCCGAACCAAACCGTGAAGGTTCCGACTTGAACCGAAGTGGGTCGATCCGGATCAAAACCGAAGTGGATCCGATCTGAACCAAACCATAAAGGATTCAGCTTGAACCGAAGTGGGTCCGATCTAAATTGAACTACATGAAGATCGAGCTAAACCGAACCAAACTATAAGTCGGTTCAACTTAAATTAGAAACTGGTTTAGCTCAAACTTAAACCCAATAGGTTTTTAGTTGAGCCGGAATGTAAGAGCTCAATTTGAATCAAACTCAAACATATCTTGAACCGAATCATGTGGGTTCAATCCAAATCACACTGAACTATAAGAAGGTTAAAGTTGAGCCAAGATATAAGGGCTCGACCCGACCCAAAATTAAAGGGGACTTGAACTAAGTCACAAAAGTTCGACTTAAACCAAGTCTTGATGGGTTCCGAACCAAAGCATAACGGTTCAACCCGAATGACCAAACAAACCTAAGGTTGCCCAACTCAAATCAAACACGAAGGTTTCAAGTCAATACAACTTGAACCCAACCGTAATGATTCGAATTAAATAAACTAGCTCTATCCGAACTGAAGCAAATCAACGGTTCAAACTGAGCTAAATTCAACTTAACTGGCTAGGTCAACTTAATCGACTCATAAGCCGAAGACAAATGACCATCAAGTCGTTAAACTGAACAAATGACCATTAAGTCGTTAAACTGAATAATCGAATGACCATCAAGTTGTCAAACTGAACAATCGAATCAAACTCTATTGACCGCCAAATCATTAAACTGAGCAAATCAAATCAAACTCTTTTGACCGCCAAGTCGTTAAACTGAGCAAATCAAATCAAACTCTATTGACCGCCAAATCGTTAAACTGAACAAATCAAATCAAACTCCTTTTGATCGCCACGTCATTAAACTGAGCAAATTAAAATTAAACTCAACCTCAACCTATTTCAAATGACTGCTATGTCATTAAACTGAGCAATCTGATCTCAATCGACCACCAAATCACTAAACTGAGTATTCTAGTCTTATAAAATTCATGTACAATGGGGGTATGCCGCTGCTTAAGCCATGTACACGGCAAATCATATTAATAAAATTTTATTTGCCTGTTTTGTCTCTTTTATCATCAACATTTATATTTGGTCTCTTAATCGAGGATTCCTTAATACCGAAAGTGTGGGGTAATTAATAGCAGATTCTTGAGTCTGTTGAAAGCCATGAACCTATAATCCTGATTTCAAAATAAAATTCAAACAAATTTAATCTGTACCATGAATGACCACTCGCCTTAGAAACACCTACGGCGGGGCCGGTTCGTTCGCGGCAAACAATCGCAAGCTCTCTCCCGAGCTCCGCGGCCAATCCAATGCCATCAGGTCTCTCCCTCTTGTTGTTGATGCGCTTTTGACCTGGTTTCATTTTCGACATAGACATTTAGGTATAGGATAGATGAGTATTGTTCGGATTTGAATTGATAGAGAAATCGTACAATTTATACTAGAATTAATGTTTGTCCATAGAAAAACCGCTTAGAAAAAGTAGATCTTTGTTGCTACCAAAACTACGGCTTGAGAGGAAGAGTTTGATAAGAATTACAATAAAAAATAAAAAAAAAATTGTGCTTAGTATAATTATCTGTAGATGGAGAAACCCTGGTTAAAGGCCTTTTTTGTAGCTTTAGTTTTTTCAAAACTTTTGTTTACCATGATTCATTTAAGCTCGAAAACCATTTAAACATGTGCATTGATCAAACAAATTGCCCTTAGAAAGATGGATGTGAGAGGAAGCAGATGTTTGATACTAGCATTATTTTAATTGACACGGAGGCCAGTTTGTCCTATTCAGATATTCACGACCAAGAAGTACTGGATTCTCTTTCGGATAGGCCCTGAAAGGGGAAGAAAGGCTGGAATGCCACCAGACGTACTGTGGTTCCTTAGATGCTAATCTCAACAGTTTGTTGCAAATTTATTTAGTAGTATGGTATGCTTATCTCCAATTATGCTATGAGTAGTGTTTTGCTATGTAATCTCTCGTCAGTTTAAGCTACTTCGTAGTGACCAGAAAACGGTATGGTGAGTGGGCTGCTAGAAGACCTGTTACATATGGGAACATCAACTATGTTCGGATGAACCTAATTGACTAGTTCTGATTTGCTTTATAGATTTCGTTTCTTCCCTTGCTTTCTAAACGTATAATATCTGCTTATTCATTTTTCTCGGATTCTTGATCTCATTCAACCTATCTATACTACATATGAATCTGAAAATATTAATTCTTTGGTAAAACAATGCCATTCTCGATGACGAATACCAGCAAGCATATATCTGTGTATTACTAGTCGAAGTTTCAAGTTGATTAAACTCTCCGTCTAGATTCGAGACCTGGCATCAAATGATGATATTATGGGCAGAGGGACTGAATTATGCTGCACTAAGAATTTATTTGTAAAGTTTGAATGTGTCGTTAATTGGAAACATCCGTATTTATTAGGATTTATTAAAACTACTAAAGCATATTATAATTTTGTATTTTGGATAACTTGAATACAATATTTTTTTGAGTTAAATTGTTCATGCCTTTTCTTTGCTCGTACAAATATCCAATGCAACTAAATGTTGGTTTGAGTAAAAATTTGACAAAAGCATCTTGCTTAACTTCTCATAATATTTTTGGTTTTTTTTTTTAATAATTCCAATGCAACTAAATGAATATCCAAGAGCTATTACTTTCTCCAGCAATGTGATATAAATTATTGTATTAAAATTCTAATATTTTTTCTTTTTGAGAGCGAATGATAAAAATTTGACAAAAATATGAAATTTGGTTTTTAGACGCTTCAAGTAGTATAGATCATATTTAACAGTGCCGATCGTCGATCTAGAGGCTCCATTATTGAAAATAAATAGGTGGCAGTGGAGCCCGTTGGCTACCGATAGCATTCTAGCTCGATCAACTCTCTCCCCCCCTCTCTCTCTCTCTCTCTCTCTCTCTCTCTCTCTCTCTCC
>NC_033639.1:3750684-3845618 GCF_001540865.1 Ananas comosus | reverse complement strand
CTCTCTCTCTCTATATATATATATATATATATAAAGAGAGAGAGACAGAGAGAGAGAGAGAGAATCCGACTATGGTGCTTTTAATAGCACCAAACACTTGGTGCTACTAAGTTTTTCCTCCATTAATTGTATCTATTTGTGTCTCCAATTCTGCCCCTTAGATCATGCTATTCCACCAACCACCCACTAAACCGAGGGACCACTATTATCATAACCATACAAATCTTCATCCAAAGTATGAAAAATCCACAAACACCAATAATTTCAATAATTTGGTGCTATTAAAAGCATTTAAGTCTAATATCATCGTCTTCGTATTTATAAGTCATTTTTTATGGCAGATCTTTCAATCCATACCATTAAACATTATCTAGAGCATTTAAAACTCCTATAAATCAAATTTTATAATTTTTCGATATTATTTACCTTACGATCAAAAGATCTCAAGGTTGACAACTTTTAACAGTCGGTATGGAATAGTTGTTAGTTCAATGATGCAAAAATATCAAAATTGGTTGACACCACTAACTAACGATCAAAGGGTCACAAAATCTATAATTTCAATGGCCGATATAGTACATTTGCTCATTTAACCGTATAGAAGAGTCCAAATCAACTAAATTTTTGTTAAAAAAATTTTAAACTATTTAAAATAAGATCTAGACTGTAAATCTTAAATACAAAATTTGTATTATTACTTTTTGAAAAATATCCATTTTTAGCTTTTTATTTTTTGTTCACTTGATGGACAAAAAAATAATATCGAAAATGCGTGAAATTTGATTTTTCAGATAGTTTAACTAGTTTATATCATGTTTCACGATGCCGATCGTTAGTTTCGATGTTCGGTAGTAAATTGAGTTGTTTACTACCAATAATATTTTAGCAAAACTCTCTCTCTCTCTCTCTCTCTCTCTCTAGAGCTAGGTTGGTATACTATCGGTAGCACGGAGGCCTTCGTGCTACCAAGTTTTTTTCAATGATGCGGCTTTTTAATCAACGATCGGCTCCGTTAGACTTGATCTACACTATTGAAAGTATTTGGAAACTAAATTTTATAATTTTTCTATATCATTTACCTATCAAACGAGTAGTCTAAAAAAGAACGGCTGAAAATAAAAATATCATAAAAAATATGATAAAAGACTTGAATTTAAGATCAGAGGTATTGATCTTACTCTAAATAGTAAAAAAAAAATTTCATAAAAATTTCATCAGATTTGGATTGTTTTACATAGTTAAATTCTCAAACGCATCACACTTATCATTAAAATTGTTAATTTTGAGACCTTTTGATCACTAGCCAAATGATGTCGAAAAATTATGAAATTTAGTTTCCAAATACTTTTAATAGTGTAGATAAAATCTAATAGAGCCGATCGTCGATTTGGAAGCCGCATCATTGAAAATAATTTGGTAGCACGGAGGCCTCCGTGCTACCGATAGTATACCAGCCTAGCTCTTATATATTATATATTGGACTGGCGTCAAACACACATTCATGGCGGTGTGATGAAGCGAGGCCGACAAGAATACACGTTTTTTACATGAGCACGTGAGACTTAAAGAAATATGTGTGATAGTCAAATTTAGCATAAATATAATCACTGACCTAGGATAAAAAAAAATTTACTTGCATGCTGTCAGCACTTGTCCTAATTCTCCACAATTCAAAGAACGTCTCTGCTACAATTTTCGCTTTCATTATTTAATGGCAAAATTATTCTTTGTTAGTTTTCTGTTAACTTTCGTGCCAATTCGAGCATAGTTTACTTAATTTCCGCAAACACATGAGCTGAGGATTAAGAATGTTTATATGTAATTTTCTATTAGGTAAATTTTTTTAGACAGTATGTATTTAACAGCAGGTCCCAGTCCAGATTTAATACTACTGCACATATTTTCATGATTAATTAAAAAGAAACATCCTAGTTGGAACCTTATTTTAACCCTGGTGGATCATTGGGCTAATCATTAAATTCAAAAGCTTGAGTTGTTAGAAATAGCAACTAATTTACTTTAAGTGTACAGATACCACTACAACAAAACGGCATCTATAGCGACATTTTTAATATAGGTACATGTCAAAAAAGTGCTGCTAGCTAAAATTACCGACATTTTTAAAAAATGTTGCTATATGTGGGGTCGCTAGGTATATAGTGACAGTTAAAGAGTGTCGCTATAACCTAAAAGAGTGCTGCTAATTTACCAACACTTATTTAAGCATTTAGCAACCGCCGAAACTCTATCTCGTTGGCTGCGGTAGCGGAGGAGGACAACAGGAAAGGCTCTTCGTCTAGAATTTCAGTGGATTGAGTGAAGAAAGAAAAAAAAGATGGTAATTGATTTTTCTTTTCTTTTTTTTCTTTTCTGTTTGTAATCGGGCCAAATGGACTGGGTGTGGTGGGTTGAGTAGAGTAATCTTTTATTTTTGGTTGGATTGGGCTTTATATTTAGGCATTAGCAAATATTTTTTTAAGTTTTAGAATAAATGGGACACTTACTCAAAAGTGTCCCAAACATGTGTCCCTATAACCTAATTCTGTTGTAGTGTACAGTGCTCACGTACCTTGATTGTGTTGCGCTCACGTATCTCGATTATTGTGACTCAGTCCATCCAACCTTACGCCACTTCGAATATGACTCGGCCCAATCCTCAGCCCACTTGGCCTCCCACCACAGGGAGAATGCTGGCCCATTTAAGCCAACAATCCCTTCTCTAGCATCTGGACACATTTGCGGAATGCGTGAATCGAACCCATAATTTTTAGCTCTGATATCACTTATGGATCATAAGCGCTAACCAACTATTCCAAAAACACGTGCTGATAGGAAAGGCACATCCATCGCACTTAAGGACTTAACGACAGCGCTCTCGAGCTTCAACCTAACTCAACTCACCTGCATGTTGGGTCTATTGTTGGGCCTCTTGCCGTTAGTTTTCTTGTGGACTACAGCCTCAAACAACTTATTAGGCTTACCCAACTGAACTTATTAATTTCCTGGGTCTATTGTCACGAGGTAGAAAGTTTGACCTATTTTAGACCAATAATAAATAACTAACAATCTCTTGCTCACCCAACTCAACTTATTAATTTCCTGGGTCTATTGCCACGGGGCAGAAAGTTGGACCTATTTTAGCCCATTAATAAATAACTAACAATCTCCTCCCCCCAACACCTGCACAATTAATGTAGCATGTGGGAATCAAACATGCGCCATTGAATCTAATGCCACTTATGAAAGCTTTGACGCTAATCATTAATCCAAAAGCTCGAACTGTTAGAAATATGGAACCAATTCACTTAAAGCCTACAGATAAAGCGCCCACTGATCTCGATTGTAACTCGGCTCACCAGCATTATGCCACTTCGAACATGACTCGGCCCAACCCAGCCTCACACCATTTCGAACGTGACTCGGCCCACTTTGCCTCTCATCACAGGGTAGAATACTGGTCTATTTAAGCCAACAATCCTAACATCGACTCAATGTCCACGTCATATTTACACTCAGCTGTGGTGAAAGCGTTAAATATGAATTTATATAACTATTCGATCGGTTTTAAAAAGAATCAAGCTTAAATTTTTAGAGACAAACGGTTGTTTCACGTTTAGAAGGTTGAGTGAAAACAAACTTTTTGGCCGAGAACATCTTGGATCACAAGACTGTCGTTGGAGACGCCGGTGATGACGTCCGACATCGTAGCGACCTTGAGGTCATAGTATCTGATCTCCTGCCTCAGCACGGCCTTGAGATACCTCGTTCGCATCCGCGCTGCTTGCCGCTCGCCAGTTCTCGTCCAACAGTACCCTTCTGAAATATCTCACCGTATTTTGATCGTTAATTAGTACACTATATAATACTCTATTCGGATGTATATATTAGAGAGGAGGAAAATTGAGAAAAGAAGAGATTAAGTAGGACGAAAAAATTGCTCTCTCTTAGTTAAATTTAAAAGCAATACTTCAATACATGACGTGAATTTTAATTCATTTACCTCTTTTTAAAATAAGTAGTTGAAAAACTATAACAGAATTAGATTATAGGGACACATGTTTGAGACACTTTTGTGTAAGTATCCAATTTATATCAAAACTTAAAAAAAAAAAATCTACTAATGCCTAAATATAAAATCCAATCCAGCCAAAAATAAAAGGTTACTCTATTCACACTACAACAGAATTAGATTATAGGGACACATGTTTGGGACACTTTTGAGTAAATGTCCCATTTATCCTAAAACTTAAGAAAACATCTACTAATGCTTAAATATAAAGCCCAATCCAACCAAAAATAAAAGATTACTCTACTCAACCTACCACACCCAGTCTATTTGGTCTGATTACAAATAGAAAAGAAAAAAAAAAGAAAAATCAATTATCATCTTTTCTTCTCTCTTCACTCAATCTACTGAAATTCTAGACGAAGAGCCTTTCCTGTCGTCCTCCTCTGCCACCGCAGCCAATGAGATAGAGTTTCGGCGGTTGCTAAATGCTTAAATAAGTGTTGGTAAATTAACAGCACTCTTTTAGGTTATAGCGACACTCTTTAATTGTCACTATATACCTAGCGACCCCACATATAGCAATATTTTTTAAAAATGTCGGTAATTTTAGCTAGCAGCACTTTTTTGACATGTACCTACATTTAAAAGTGTCGCTATAGACCGTTTTTGTTGTAGTGTCAATCCAACCCACCCAGCCCATTCGGCCCGATTACAAACAGAAAAAAAAAGAAAAAAAAAATCAATTACTATTTTCCCTTCTCCCCTCACTCAATCAACTGAAATGCTAGATGAAGATCCCATCCTCTCGTCCTTCTCCACCACCGTAGCCAACGAGGTAGAGTTCTGGCAGCTGCTAAATGCTTAAATAAATATTGGTAAATTAGCAGCAGCTTTTTAGGTTATAGCGACACTCTTTAACTGTAACTATATACCTAGCGACCCCACATATAGCAACACTTTTTAAAAGTGTCGGTAATTTAGCCAGCAGCTCTTTTTTTGACTTGTACCGACATTTAAAAGTGTCGCTATAGACTGTTTTTGTTGTAGTAGAAGTATGTATGACTCTAAAAATGACCTCCTATTCATGCATAAGTATCATTCATCAGATACCTATCTAGTGGTTATTTTGATCTTTGTAAAATGTTTTGGCCCACAAGACCAATTTTATCCAACTAAGGGTACTATAAACTTCTTAAACACCTACAGCAATAATTGAAATTTAAATTACATCCTAAATGTAAATTTGATTTGGAAACAACATAAACAACGTAATTAATATGAATCAAATTCAACTTTCTTAACTATAAAACACAAATACGGTGTATTCTCGATCATACGATCCAATACATGGCATTCCACGTTCTCGGGTTCAAGCTCGGACTACCGTCCTGACCAAAACTTTGCCCTACCCGTAGGTACCGAGCCGCTGTCACCCACAGCTGACTGCGCCTGTCCAAATGGCCCAAGCTCCACAGTCCACAAGTGGTCTAGGCACGGGTCGTCCTCAAGCAATACCCGCAACCGTCGTCTTACACGACACACTCAACCGAGTTATACATATCACTATCGGCTCCTAGGCACCTAGTGCGAGCCATCAGCCCCACGAGTGATCCCTGGCACGCTTCGCACCTAGCAATGCTCAAGTGCTACTGCCAACACACTCACTTGGCTGATCCAATCCGCACTCCACGAGTACCTGTACTTGAGCATTCTACATGCCTCTATAGCGTTCCACACTACATCCAGCATTAGGCAATCTTGCCTATGCACGCCAACTATACAGGCACGACTCTCCCACCTAGCAATTCGAGGTATTACTAGGCCCACGTGCCCGTACTCGACAATTAACCGGCTACTCTCTCAACAGTGATTCTACATTCATTGTTCGATCTACCGAAACTATATCGAAATCCTCGGATTACTCGGGTACCCTCAAATGTCATGACTCGACTCTCGCAATCAACTAATCACATTGCCCTGAGAGTTGGTCCGCCACTTCCGTCTCTACCACGAGTCTCATTTCTCATCCAAGAATCATTACTAGCAATTTGCTAGTGCCATCTGGCTCTCTACCTGCTCCAACAAGCGCCGCATTCCCACAACACAAGCATGCTCGAGTATCTACACTCACCCGTCCACTCGGTCCGTACTACACTAATGCATTGATAGTAGTAAATGACCACAGGGCAAATGCATGCAATGATCTTCGACCTGGGTCGCCTACTTATGGCCACTCGGTGCCCACCGCGAACCCTCCGGTCACCACATTCTCATCACTCGCTCTCCAGAGCGTGCTGTACGTGGCACACCCACAGGTTGTCTCGGAGAGGAGAAGGCCACCGCCAACACCCATGTCTGGTCACCCCTCAACGGGCACTCATCCAGCACACGGCCCGGCCGCCCAACAACGAACGCATCTCCCATCCCGCAGCGTACATCGCCGCGCCAGGGGAGAACTTCCACAAATCACACATCCCAAAAAAGTTGAGCAGAAAACACTTTCGGAGTTCGGGATTGCGATTGCAACTGTCTCGGGGGTCGCTTAGGGCTTGACTGACCGCCCGCTATGCTCCTCAGTCGCGTTACTCTCGTCTCTCGCCTGAGAGATTCGTGCCCATCCCGCGCGAAGGCACTGCCTTATTCTACCCACAACGTTCAGCCCAAGACTTCAGTAAAGCTTGCAACTTAAGAATATGCAGAACTTTAGAATGCCTGGCCGAAGCCACCATACAAACAATCAGCTCGATCTTGTCATCCCGCACCACATTCGGGACACAACTCACGATACGGGAGAATTCCCGCTAGTATTGCCTCATAGTGCGGTCTACCTGCCGCAGCTTCGGGAACCTCTCCTGAAGCTTTCCCTTCTCACTATCAAGGAAGTAAATGGAGAATATTGATCCCCGAAACTCATCCCAAATCATAGGAGGGAGACCAAGCGGTCGATTCCGCTTGACGCCTTCCACCACACCTTCGCCGACTGTTTCGAACAATGCACGAATAGGTATACCTTGTCCCGCTCCACAGTGCACAAATCCTCTCCATCAAAGGTAAGAGGCCCAGATTACTTGAAGGTCATGAGGGCCACCGAAGCTCGCTCCCTCACCGCCTCCACCTCTGAAGTACTAAAAGTCGGATTGCCCGACCCCGATGGAAACACCTCCGCCGCGACTCCCGGCCGTACTCAACGAGCCGAAACTGGTGCGATCACCAACTGATCAGCAAACTCAAATTGGGCGAAAGTCATACAAGGGAGCCTATTCTCATCACTCGGTTTCATGTTGTGTATACCCAACATGAACACCCTCGGTTGAGAATAAACCACACCTTGAGTCTACCTCTAATATCCGTCTTAGACGTTTATAACACAACCCAATCAATTATCTTTCGCCACAAGTCACAAGTCCTCGTCTCTCACGAGCCTTATCCTCTATAGTTTACTATTCGAGGGTCTCCTAGGTCTGCCTAAACCATTCTCATTCTCTACTTTATGCTCTGATACCACTTTATCTATCACGTCCCGAGCCCCGCCTATTTGGTCGGGTTCGGGCACGCCGACAGACCGCCGAACTGACAGAGTCTCCCCTATACGTCCTTGGCGTCGCAATCAATACAATACAAGAGGTTCCAACTAGGAACAATATTCAATCATAAATTGTATAAGGAAGTATCAAAAACATAACAACTAAGTTATTACAAGCATTCTGCTCACTTGTATTTTACATCACATTTTCTTTTACAATCGACTTCCAAATACAATCATTGATTACAATTTATTACAACATTGTTTTCTTTCTTTTTCTACAACCCCTAATTAGACCACTTCGGGGTACCGCTATCTCTAGTCTCGGTGGTAAGGCGCTATCTACAGAGCTACGCCCTCTCCTCGCGCCACCGCGCCGCTCACATGTGAACCTGTACCCCCAAAAACAACACGGGGTGAGAACTATTGTCCATAGTTTCCAGTGAGTACGGCTACCCAAGGGAAGAGCTCGACCCACCAGGTCCAAGGAGGCACTACAAACATGTTAGTCCAACAGTATCCACAGATAGATATATATCATTATATAATTCATGCAACTAACATTATTAAGTTCATGCCTCACAATATGCAATATGTAAATCATGCAATTTATGCAACTATGTAACCAACTAGTAGATCGATCGATACTACTCTCAATCCTGTTATTCATAGCTTATCCAGTTGACTTCTAAGTTTTCCTCTATCTTAGATTCCTATCAATTATAATTCTGATCATAAGGTTTCGTTTACCTTTACAAAACTATCCACCCGACTCGGTCTTGAGTCAATCATCCGCGGAATACCGCGCAACGCTAGTGTAGCACATTGGACCTGTGCAAATTACGAGGTTCGAGTGATTGGATGTGTTTCGAGCTCTTCCACGCTTGGTGGAGGGTCGTAGAATATTTTCCGACCTAAGAAGTTCGAAAATCTGAGCTCTGGACGAGTCCTGAGAGTTTTTACTCTCGGGGACCGGTCCCTGATAGGAGAGACCGGTCCCCCAGTGAGCAGTATTGCGGCAGCCTTGGGGCAACCGGTCCCTGGCGGGCGAGACCGGTCCCCGAGCATGTCCGCACGGGGAGAGACTGGTCCCGTGCGGCGAGAGACCGGTTCCCGAACGTGGATTTTCTGAAGGCAGGCCGAGAGACCGGTCCCATGTCGGGGAGACCGGTCCCTCAACCCGAAATCTGCCCAGACCGGGCTTTGCACAGGATGTAAAGTTCAGGGGTTTTTCTGGATTTTGTTACACTAGATGGCCTATATGGCCACTCCACTCTCCCTTCTTCTCATTTCTCTCCTCACACCCTCTCCACACCTTTGTTAGAGAGAGAAGAAGGAGAAGAAGAAGAATGAGAAGAAGAGGAGGAGGATCTAGCTTGGACTTGGAGCATTTCTTTGCCTCTCTTTCTCTTCCCACCTTGTTGGTGCTTGAAGGCTTGGACTTGGAGCTTGCAAGAGATGAGATCTTCACCCTTGGAGCTTGGATTGGAGCTTCTAAGGAGGTTAGTTGCTCATTTCCTTCCTCTAGACTTTGATTTGTTGGTTTTTAGGAGTTAAAACCCTAGAATGGAATTTTAGGGTTGATTTTGGGCATTTTGATTCTAGGGCCTTTGGAGCTAAATTGATCGGTTTAGAACCTTCCTTTCGATTGGATTGGAAGGGATTTAGCTCTCTTTTGGAGCTTGAGAGAGATTTTCTACTCTCTAGGTGAGTTTTTGCCCTTTTGCTTGTGTGGTTAGTGTTTGAGCCTAGAGTTGCTCGTAACGCTTGTGTATCTCTTCGCTCATTACTTTTAGGGTATTTTGAGACTCGTGGACAACTCCGTTCGGCGAAACGAAGGACTCCGCGACGGTTCGGTGGGTTTGACCTAGCCACACATGAGAAAATCTCATTTGTGATGATTTGAGTATCGTTAAATGAAAACGCATGCATAATCATGTTAGAAATATTTATTATGAATTTTAGAATGCTTAACATGCCTATGTAATGTATAGAAAATTTTTGGACCTCTATATGGTAGAGAGTTTGCATGTGAAACTTAGCATTCTAATTGAGATTTGGAACCATAATTTCTATCATGAAAATGAACATTGCTATCATGCATTTAACCTTTATGCCCAATTGTGACATTAGGGACTTTGGAAGCTTAGAGAGGCTTGAAGACTTAGACTATTTGAGAATTTGGGCCAATGTCATAAAGATGCACTGGGCCCGGGCTATAGTAAACATTGGTATTAATGTCTTAATTGGAACATAGAATACGAATTGGGCTTGATTAGTGGTGATACTTAGGTGTCATAAAGAGGCACTAAGCCAGTGGGTGTTGGGTTATCATATTGTGACATAGAGCTAGACCGTTGGGTTACTAGTAGCTATTGCCATGTTTGAGACATGAGGGTTGGATACTTGAGCCTTTGACTACGCTTGCTTGCCATTTGTGCTCATTCGCACATGCTTGTGAGGGTCGCTCCCTACAAGCCGGCACTCCGGAGTTAGCCTATGCGACTTATGTTCGCTCGTGCGGTATTGAGAAGCCTACGGGGTCGAGTGGGACAGACTCATTCCAAGAGTAGGAATATTGGGCTACCACAGGCACTTAGGCGGCACAAGCTGGACTATCTTGGGTAGGTCCTTAACTGGAAATGGAAATCAACACGGTGTTGAGTGTGTTATAATCACTACCAGATAGAGAGTTGTAGTTGGATTACTTAGACTTGCTTCTAGCATAGTTTTGGACACTTGAGTATACATACATACATGTAGTATGTTAGGAGATGTTACTTATTGCATTCATATCCACATTGTTGCCATGATAAAGTATGATCTTCATAACTTCATAAAGTAAACCGTGACATTTACTTGTGCCCATGTAGGGACATATTGTTTATGACAAAGTAAAGGTGCATCATATTAACGCCATGTTTAATTGCAATATAGTAGCTTAGCATTTTAGTTATGCTTTCATAAATACAATTTATTCATTATTATTGCTCTTTTTTTAGACTTACCCTTTCTTTCGGGCCTAGTGGTGCATTGAGCTAAGGTCAGTAATTGCCCACTGGGAACTATAAATTATAGTTCTCACGCCTCTATTTTATGTCTTCTTTCAAAGCCTTCCACGCCGGGAGAGGCTAGGGACCGTGGGAAGGGCGTTGCTTCGATCTAGCTTTTCAGCGAGTGACGAGTTGATAGGTGGTCTACCTCTCGATATTTTCTTATTTTGGAGAAGTTGAGAGCTGTACCGGTGTTTTAGAGACCACCCTTTTGTGTACCATTTTAGACGGATATTGTATAACTTTATGTTTCACTCTTATTGTTTTAGTATATTCCTCTTACTTTATTATAGATGGTAGATCTACTTGTGCTCTGATATCTCTAGTTGCAACTATCTTTGGTTTTATTTTTTCGCTGTTGATGTAGACACCTTATATGTGCTGACATATGGCGGGTCTGGGCACGCTACCGGGAGGGCCTCTGCCGGTCCCGGGGCGTGACAGCCAGTCTCAAGGCGAAGGACCTCTCACTTGCACCTCAGCCTTAAATCCACTCAACTAGGATACCGAATCCACTCTACTGGGATTGAACCACAACTCAAATCTCATAGGTGCGGAGCTACCCCGCTCTACGCCCCGACTCACATCTCAAATCCCATAGGTGAGGAGTCCCTAGTCGCTCGATTCACCCGAGACCGCTTGCGGAACAGCTAGCTACTGCCCCTCGTGTGCCAAACTCCGGAGTGCACGGCTTGTGTGGAGCGACCACCCCAAGCTCAAAACAATAGACTATGTGAGTATGATCCAATCCTCGTCAACTGAGGATACCCTATCAACTATGGATAATAATGACTCGGGAATCCACCTATCCCAATATCCATGTTTCAGTGTTACACCTACACTAAGTTCTCATGCAACTTGTCATTTCTAGGGAAATTCACATATCCCTAAGTTCATTGCATCAAAGTGTTTCTTTACACTATGTTCAAATGCCACTCGTCACCCATGTCATTCAAAATTGCTTAAATGCCACTCGTTATATCCTCTGATACGAACACTAAGTTCACCACTTGTTTAGCATCGTAAGTTTCCAATGTCGAGTTATCAAATTGACCCAGAGTTGTTGACCCAAGTCCACATACATATGTCACTAAACATAATCCACAATATACCAACATGCATATATATCAACTCGCATCTCAAGGTATATCAACACGTCTATATTTCCACCAAGCATCCCATCAAGTAGATTCCAATAATTAATAGGCAATATCATCTAGCATAATATAAACTATGCATTTATATAGCATCATTTTCATGCATTCATCTAGCATTTAACTCATGGATTTATCTAGCATTTAACTGATGCATTTATCTAGCATTTAATTCATTATATGCATCAACGAGGAACTACACTTCGCTTCGACATGGAAGCAAGCTAATAACTTCGGTGAGCACAACCCACCTCAAATAGCTTTCCGATTGCTTGTAGTCACTTGCAATCGGCCTCCCGCAACACTCGTCGTCCAGCTCGGCCCGAACTTGCAACCGCTCACCAACCGTGCGTCAATCCGCGGCCTCGAGTTTTAAAGGTCTATAACTTGACGCCGCGATACTAGAAATCCATTTTCACAATTTTTGGACGCCGCCTCGGCCCTCCAAACGAAAACGAAGCCAAAACGTCCACTTCGCCAATATCTTTGTACAGGCTCGACGGATCACTGAACCGACTTCGCCAATGCGTTAAAATACCTAGCAATTTGATTTACGTAGGATTAATTTAGATCAAACCCAAGCATTTAGTAAAACCACATTTTGAAGCCCTAGAAACTAACCAATGCAAGAATCACCATTAACCCTCTAGATTCAAGCAATAATCATCATCTTAGCATGCTAGGGTTCCACTAAAACCATCCTTAGAGCTTAAAACCCAAACCCTAAAGATATACCATTAAAGCTCTAAGTAGCTTACCTCCAAAAGCTTACTCCAAGGTGAAGAAGAAGGAGAAGATGGTGATGGATCTCCTTCAAGCTTCACTCTCCACCAAATCTCCCTCTTAGATCTACCCTTAAAGAGAGAGAATGAGAGTTCTTCAGAGATAGAGAGGAAAATGTTTTGGGTTGCAAGTGTGAGAGAGAGAGAGGAATGAGCTCTCACCACCACCCTTTTAATCCTACTTGCACAAAATGCCAAAAGCCCCGTCAACAATGCAAGCCCCCCACAAATTAACATAGTGCCCTGCTCATTCTGAGCATTTTCGGGCTTCGGGGACCGGTCCTTGGCTTGAGGAACCGGAGTCCATAGGTCCAAAAATTTTGCACTTTCAGACTTCGCCAAAATTTCAGTCTTTTCGCCAATTTTGGTCCGTTTTCGCTCGTTTTTGCTCCGTGGTTCTCCGATTCGCCTCAAATCTCACGGAGACTCCCAACACATGTTTTCGAGCATGTTCAAACCATCTTTTCATCCACGCCTTGCCGGATTTTGGCCAAGGTCCAATCATAGCTTTTCGGGTTCCGTTTTCGCGCCCGACGCGTACCGAAAACACCCGAATGCTCCCGAACTTCACCGGAACCATTCTAACGGCTCTCCAAACTAACATACCCCATAACTTCATAACTTTAGAAGTTCGGTATGCTATACCTTTTACTTAATATATATTAAATCAACCATCTATCTCCGAAGTGGCACTCGAGGGGAGCAACTTGCTCGAAGATTAAAGTAATTAGGTCAAACATACTATGCTATGACAGGCTATAATCCATGAACATGATCAAATCATAGTAACCGCTAACAACACAACCTCGGCACAATCCGGTTCTAATTAATATTGCTGTCTAACCCTACGGCTAAGGTAATCAATGAGCCCACAAACTAATACTATTCCAGTTCCACCCGGCACAGTCCCAGACATAGAGGAGTATTAAAACTGATGTTGTATATTAGCAGGATTTACAAATCAAACATCGATTAGATCAAGATTCAAATTAGCATAATTTATCTTACAAATTTGTATAGTTTTATATGCTTTCCATTATTAACATTTTACACCTATAGAGATATGGTCAACTTAGCTTCCTTTTATTACTATTTCTTATTTTAGAATCATCTTGTATCATCTTGTAATATTTTCTTCATGGTATCAGAGCACTGATAGTTTATTTTTTGTGGCAACTTCTTTGCCATCTTTATCATGTCGACAAGTGAAGGAGCAAACGGCAACACCAAACCTGTCGACAGCACCAAACCTGTCTACTCTGATTCTCCATACTACCTACATCCTTCTGACAATCCAGGCACAGTTTTCGTGTCTTGTCCTTTGAATGGGGATAATTACCCAACATGGAGAAGAGCAATGCAAAATGCTCTCAATGCAAAATATAAGATGGGTTTTGTTGACAGTTCAATTACAAAACCTGTTGATAATTCTCCTGATGTTCATTCCTGGGTGAAATGCAACTCTATGGTTATCTCCTGGATCTTTAATGCTCTTTCACGTGACTTGCATGATAGTGTGGCTTATGCCGATACAGTGCGTGAAATTTGGGTTGATCTCGAGGAGCGATTTTCACAAGGCAATGCACCCCGTGTCCATCAACTCAAGCGAGATCTTTCTCTTATTAATCAAGGTAATCTTTCTGTTGCTGCTTATTACACTAAACTAAAGCCTTTGTGGGATGAATTACATCTATATGAGATGGTTCCAAGTTGTACTTGTGGAGCTGCAAAAGCATATGGAGCCACTCATGAAACGGAGAAGGTTCAACAATTTTTAATAGGTCAGAATGATAATTTCAATACTATTTGTTCCCAAATCTTAAGTACTGAACCTCTTCCATCTTTGAGCAAAGTTTATTCAATTGTAACTCAAGAAGAAAAACAACAGGTTGTTGCTTCTTCAAGGCTGCCTATTGTAGAAGCAACAGCCTTAGTTGCCAAAGCGAAAAATATTCGAACAAATCAAACCAAATTACGTGAACGATGTGATCACTGCAAGAAATCTAGCCATAGCAGAGAGCGTTGTTTTGAGATTATTGGTTATCCTCCAAACTGGCGAACACACAATGTGAAAGAGCAACTGTCGATCAAAATTACGGATCGATCAAAAATATTCCCAGCACCACGTGGTTCTTTTGCAGCAGCAACCATTACAGAACAACCATCGGCAAATGAATCTCCAATATCGGGTCTTACAATAGATCAATATCATCAACTCATGAATCTTTTGAATAGTGAAGTATCATGCAATTCTGCAAACCTTGCTGGTAAGCCCTTTCATTCTATTGCCTGGGTTATTGATAGCGGTGCTTCCGACCATATGACGTTTTCGTTTTCCATGTTAAAAGAAACATACACTTGTTCTAAACTTGTTAAATTGCCAAATGGCTCTCTATTATCTGTTACACACTCCGGCAAAATTTCTTTTTCAGATGATTCTGTTCTTAACAATGTTCTTTGTGTGCCGGAGTTTACTTGTAACCTTTTATCTGTTAGCAAACTCACTAAGGAACTCAACTGTGCTGTCCTTTTCTTCCCTAATTTTTGTGTTCTCCAGGACCTAACCTCGAGGAAGCTGATTGGAGTGGGTAAGCTACGAGATGGAATCTATTGCACTGCACCTCATGTCCCTGTTGCTTTNAGATCAAGATTCAAATTTATCTTACAAAATTGTATAGTTTTTATATGCTTTCCATTATTAACATTTTACACCTTCTATAGAGATATGGTCAGCTTAGCTTCCTTTATTAGAATTTCTTTTTAGAATCATCTTGTGTCATATTTAAGATGTACAAAACAATATTAATAAAATCATTGAGCCTTGTAATATTTTCTTCATGGTATCAGAGCACTGATAGTTTAATTTTTGTGGCAAGTTCTTCGCCATCTTTATCATGTCGACAAGTGAGGGAGCGAATGGCAGCACCAAACCTGTCGACAGCACCAAGCCTGTTAACTCTGATTCTCCATACTACCTACATCCTTCTGACAACCCAGGCACAGTATTTGTGTCTTGCCCTTTGAATGGGGATAATTACCCAACATGGAAAAGAGCAATGCAAAATGCTCTCAATGCAAAAAATAAGATGGGCTTTGTTGACGGTTCAATTACAAAACCTATCGATAATTCTCCAGATGTTCATTCCTGGGTGAAATGCAACTCTATGGTTATCTCCTGGATTTTTAATGCTCTTTCACGTGACTTGCATGATAGTGTGGCTTATGCTGACACAGCGCGTGAAATTTGGGTTGATCTCGAAGAGCGATTTTCACAAGGCAATGCACCCCGTGTCCATCAACTTAAGCGAGATCTTTCTCTTATTAATCAAGGTAATCTTTCTGTTGCTGCTTATTACACTAAACTAAAGCCTTTGTGGGATGAATTACAACTATATGAGATGGTTCCAAGTTGTACTTGTGGAGCTGCAAAAGCATATGGAGCCACTCGTGAAACGGAGAAGGTTCACCAATTTTTAATGGGTTTGAATGATAATTTCAATACCATTCGTTCCCAAATCTTAAGCACTGAACCTCTTCCTTCTTTGAGCAAAGTTCATTCAATTGTAACTCAAGAAGAAAAACAACAAGTTGTTGCTTCTTCAAGGCTGCCTATTGTGGAAGCAACAGCCTTAGCTGCCAAAGCGAAAAATATTCGAACAAATCAAACCAAATTACGTGAACGCTGTGATCACTGCAAGAAATCTGGCCACAGCAGAGAACGTTGTTTTGAGATTATTGGTTATCCTCCAAACTGGCGAACACACAATGTGAAAGAGCAACAATCGATCAAAAATATGGATCGATCAAAATTATTCCCAGCACCACGTGGTTCTTTTGCAGCAGCATCCATTAAAGAACAACCACCGGCAAATGAATCTCCAATATCGGGTCTTACAACAGATCAATATCATCAACTCATGAATCTTTTGAATGGTGAAGTATCATGCAATTCTGCAAACCTTGCTGGTAAGCGCTTTCATTCTACTGCCTGGATTATTGATAGCGGTGCTTCCGACCATATGACGTCTTCGCTTTCCATGTTAAAAGAAACATACACTTGTTCTAAACCTGTTAAATTGCCAAACGGCTCTCTATTATCTGTTACACACTCCGGCAAAGTTTCTTTTTCAGATGATGCTGTTCTTAACAATGTTCTTTGTGTGCCGGAGTTTACTTGTAACCTTTTATCGGTTAGCAAACTCACTAAGGAACTTAACTGTGCTGTCCTTTTCTTCCCTGATTTTTGTGTTCTCCAGGACCTAACCTCGAGGAAGCTGATTGGAGTGGGTAAGCTACGAGATGGAATCTATTGCACTGCACCTCATGTCCCTGTTGCTTTTCAAGCAAGTCAAGATAAATCCCCATCACTATGGCATTTGCGTCTTGGTCATGCTTCTATGGATCGTTTGTCCCAAATTTCTCATTTACCTTGTCAATTATCTTCTAATGTTCAGCATAATTGTGATATTTGTCATCGTTCTAAACAAACGAGAAAATCTTTTCCCATTAGCCATAATAAAAGTTCTGAGTGCTTCTCTTTGATTCATTGTGATATTTGGGGTGGTTATTCTACACCTTCACATAGTGGTGCACATTACTTCTTAACCATTGTTGATGATTGCTCTCGTTGCACTTGGGTCTTCCTAATGAAGCATAAATCTCAAACATTTACTTACCTGAAACATTTTTGCAATATGATTCGGACCCAATTTAAGACTCAAGTTAGACAAGTTCGTAGCGATAATGGTAGTGAATTTACCTCGGATCTGATGCAAAATTTTTTCTCTTCAAATGGTATTGTGCACCAAACTTCCTGTGTAGGTACTCCTCAACAAAATAGGATTGTAGAGAGAAAACACCGTCATCTTCTTGAAGTTGCTCATGCCTTACGCTTTCAAGCCAACCTTCCTCTTAAATTTTGGGGCGATTGTGTCTTAACCGCTGCATATCTGATCAATCTCCTTCCTACGCCTGTGTTGTCCGATAAAACTCCTTATGAGGTTTTGTTCGATAAATTTTCAAGTTATGTCCATCTTCGTGTTTTTGGCTGCCTCTGTTATGCTCAAAATCATTCTAAACCTGGGAGCAAATTTGATGGAAGAGCTACTCGTTGCATCTTTGTTGGTTATCCTTTTGGTCAAAAGGGTTATCGAGTTTACGATTTAGAAACTCACAAAATTTTTACCTTAAGAGATGTCATTTTTTATGAAAACATCTTTCCTTACGCTGATAAGTCAACGTTAAAATCACCCAATCCGGTTATACCTATACTAATATTTGATGAACCTGAACATGAAAACATAGACTCTCAACTTGATTTGTTCGCCCCACCTTCCTCAAGTACTGCTGAAAATATCTACTCACAATCCACACTTCAACATACTCAACGACCTCAACGTTCGCGGAATATTCCGCATAGGCTTCATGATTTTGCCTATGACTTACCTTCTTCATTAGATCCAACTCGTGCTACCACTCTCACAGCCAACTCAGGTATTGTTTATCCTATGTCTCATTTTGTCTCTTACAATTCTTTTTCACCTTCACATTCGGCATACCTAGCAGCTATCACTTCTACTGTTGAACCAACTACTTTCTCCCAAGCTGTCCAATAAGTTGAATGGCGTGAAGCTATGAAAAACGAAATCGCTGCACTAGAACAAAATAATACTTGGACACTCGAAGAACTACCTTCTGGCAAGCATGCTATTGATTCAAAGTGGATTTTCAAATTAAATATAAACCTGATGGTTCAATTGAATGTTACAAAGCACGCTTAGTTGCTAAGGATTACAAACAAATTGAAGGGCTTGATTATCACGAAACATTTGCTCCAGTTGCCAAACTGGTTACGGTACGTTGCTTACTTGCTGTTGCATCAATACGGAATTGCGATCTGCACCAACTTGATGTGAATAATGCTTTCCTTCATGGTGATCTATTAAAAGAAGTTTACATGAAAATTCCACCACTACAACAAAAATAATCTATAGCGACACTTTTAAATGTCGGTACAAATCAAAAAAAAAATGTTGCTGGCTAAATTACCGACACTTTTAAAAAGTGTTGCTATATGTGGGATCGCTAGGTATATAATGACAGTTAAAGAGTGTCGCTAAACCTAAAAAGAGTGTTGCTAATTTACTAACACTTATTTAAACATTTAGCAACCGTCGAAACTCTACCTCGTTGGCTGCGGTGGCGGAGGAGGAGGAGAGGGAAGGGCTCTTCGTCTAGGATTTCATTGGATTGAGTGAGGGGAGAAAGGGAGATGGTAATCGATTTTTTTTTTTTTCTTTTCTTTTCTGTTTGTAATCAGGCTGAATGGGCTGGGTGGGGTGGGTTGAGTAGAGTAACATTTTTATTTTTTGTTGGATTGGACTTTATATTTAGATATTAATAGTTTTTAAAAAATTTTGGCATAAATGAGACACTTACACAAAAGTGTCCCAAACATGTGTCGCTATAACCTAATTCTGTTGTAGTGCACAAGGATTTTCACGCAAAGGTGACTCTCGAGTTTGTCGACTTCGAAAGTCCATATACGGGTTAAAGCAAGCCTCTAGGAATTGGTTTGACAAATTCACTTTCTCCCTCAAGGCCATCGGATTTCACCAATCAACAGCAGATTATTCTCTATTCACTTCAAGTCACAATAGCAGTTTTATTGTTGTATTAATTTATGTTGATGATATTATTATAACAGGGAATGACCCCTTGCAGATCAACTCTCTCAAATCATACTTAAACAGCAAGTTTCACATCAAAGATCTTGGGCCGTTGAAATATTTTCTGGGAATTGAAGTTGCCCGTTCTTCGAAAGGCATTGTTCTGAGCCAACGAAAATATGCTCTCGATATATTGGCTGAAACAGGCATGTCAGCTAGTCGTCCTTGTTCTTTTCCGATGGAGCAACAACATCAGCTATCCGTTGATTCTGGCCAGCCAATTTCTGATCCTTCTCAATATCGCCGATTAGTTGGTCGATTATTATACTTAACCATTACAAGGCCAGAGTTATGTTATTCTGTTCACATTCTCAGTCAATTTATGCAAGACCCTCGCACATCACATTTTGATGCGGCTATGCGAGTTCTTCGCTATCTTAAATCCTCTCCGGGACAGGGCATTCTTTTATCCTCTTCCAGTAACTTAAATTTGATAGCATATTGTGACTCGGATTGGGCTGGTTGTCCTATGACTCGGCATTCTACAACCGGCTACTTCATTATGTTAGGTGATTCTCCTATCTCTTGGAGATCTAAGAAACAAAAGATTGTATCAAAATCGTCTGCTGAAACTGAATATAGAGCAATTTCTACTGCTACTAGCGAACTAATATGGTTGTGAAGCATCCTTCATGATCTTCACGTGTCTCATCCAAATCCTATGACACTATATTGTGATAACCAAGCCACCTTACATATTGCAGCTAATGCTGTTTTTCATGAGCATACCAAACATATAGATATTGATTGTCATTTCATTCGTGAACATCTACAATCCAAAGAACTCATCACTGCTTATGTTCCTGATCGATATCTTCACAAAGGCTCTCGGTCGTGATCGATTTTCAAATCTATTGTCCAAGTTGGGCATTGCGAATCTACATGCTCCAACTTGAGGGGGAGTATTAGCAGGATTTACAAATCAAACATCGATTAGATCAAGATTCTAATTAGTATAATTTATCTTACAAATTTGTATAGTTTTATATGCTTTCCATTATTAACATTTTACACCTTCTATAGAGATATGGTCAGCTTAGCTTCCTTTATTACTATTTCTTATTTTAGAATCATCTTGTATCATATTTAAGATGTACGATACGATATTAATAAAATGATTGAACCTTGTAATATTTTCTTCATTGTAAAGCTACTATACTAAGTTTAGTGTTTATCTAGCAGGTTCAGGTTGTATAGCTTATCAATGTTGCAATTTGCAATTCAATTAAGCCAGTTGACCACTAGTATAGCACGCAGTGTTAGATGTATGTATGCCCTAGAAGCCAACCAGATTGACACATATTTTTTTAGGATATAAATTTTTATTAGATTTTATATATAATAAATGAATTTGAATTTTTTATTTTCATTCATGTAGTGTATATGTCCATAAATCGTCTAAAAAGATGATGATACGTCTCAAGAGTTGAGAATTTGAGACATGTATTATTAGTGGTTAATTCTTAATTCTTAAATGTTCCTGATCGATAGATCATTACGAGGATTGTGATTGATTCGGTGAGATTGGTGCGCAGATCGCTTTCCTTTAGGGTAGACGAGTCTTGAATCAACATTGTGGAGACACTAAAGCGAATGCGCAAGTGGTTGTTAGCGAATAATTCTACCGACCATGGCCAATATAAGAAGTCAATTGGATGTTTACTCACTCGTTAGTGACTTACTCAATGTTGCAGTAGTGTGTACGGTTCTTTGATCTACGGTGCCTCGGTTATCCACAATGAAATTACTGTAGTTTGACTGTACATACGCTTGGCCCCTAGTCATTTGGATCCTTGGGTGCATGGTGGCTATAGTAGATTCGTTGTAGGGATAGGATGTGTAGCTATATAAAATTTATTTCTCTTGGTAGAAAAGAGTGTCAATCCTATGTGATTTATGAAACTAAGTTTATAAGATTTTGGGCAGGGTGGAGTAAATAGCTAAAAGGGTTTTCAATATTAGAAATTCGAGTCGAATAAATTTGACATATGACAGACGATGGGATTTGACGAGCTATTCCATAACTTCTGTCTAGTGGGAACTCATGATAGAAGGCCTGTATCACACGTTAATTGTACCTAAGGTTCAGTATTTCATTCTACTGTAATGCTACTCATGCTGCTAGGCATCACTTGTAGATTGTGAGACTCATGAGAGTTATCTGGATGATCAATAATTCTCATTGAGCTAGGTTGGAATTGTTCCAACTCAGTGAAAGGAATATCAGTGATATTGTTGATGGTGATTACAATATGTCTCACTATCTGATAGAATAGAATTTATGGATCACACACATAAAAGATTGTGACTGATCGAACAGCTGAGTCACGATTTTTGAATCGCCAGATAAGCTAATTGTCAATATATTGATAATTGGACAAATTTATAATTATTACAAATTAATAGTATTAAATTAAGTGTAAATATTGTAAGAGAAGCCTTTAATACCACTCCAGTATCTTTTTCTCCTCTTAATTTCTGGTGGGGGAGTGTGCTGAGTAATGCTATACAATGTTACACATTCCTGTTTCACTTAATTATTTTTTTCTCTTTTTGTCTTATTGCATGCACTTTTTTTTGGTTCCCGAAAGGTCTTAATCTGTGCAGCTTAGTTCATCTCCTGAAGTGGATAGCGCATTACCATTCTCTTAAAAGAAAAAAAGAAGATATTTCTCTCGGAAAAAAAAAAGCAAAAATCTTTCTCTATTTCCAAATTGAAGTACTTTTGTTGAGGTCCGACAGGTAATTAGTGTTACAATTAATCTGCTCCAATTAGTTGTGCAGAGTAGTTGATAGCAGATGTATGTGTATAAATATAGATCAGTACTTAATTGCATATATAGATTACTGAGCACGCAATCTAGCGAAAATATTCATCCAAAGTTGAGAAATCAAACCGCTTATGAAATATATATCGAATAATAGTATCAGTTATAATTAAGATAAGGAATTCAGTGTTGATTAATTCCTAATTTGACACCTTGCTGGAGTCTGACCAGCCCAAAGTACGTTCCCGTAGGCCCCTTAGCCATGAGAGAAGCATGAGTCCCCTTCTCCACAACCACTCCCCTCTCTAGCACAGCTATAAGATCACAATTCTGTATAGTGCTCAGCCTATGAGCCACCACAACGCTGGTCCTCCCCACCATCACTCTCTCTAGAGCCTCTTGCACCACCTTCTCGGACTGGCTGTCGAGAGCACTTGTTGCCTCGTCCAGCAGCAGAATCGCCGGATTCTTCAGTATCGCCCTCGCAATTGCGATCCGCTGCTTTTGCCCGCCGGACAGCTGAACGCCGCGATCGCCGCACCACGTGCCGTATCCGTCTTTAAGGTTGCTTATGAAGTCGTGCGCGTTCGCGGCCCTCGCGGCATTCTCGATCTCCGCCTCGGTCGCAGCATCCGTCCCGTAGATGATGTTATCGCGAATGGTCCCCGCAAACAACGTCGGCTCTTGGCCGACCATCCCTATGTGCCTCCTTACGGAACGCAGGTGGTACTCCCTGATGTCCCGCCCGTCAATTCTCACCGACCCCTTCAGCGGATCATAGAACCGCTCAATAAGCCCGATGATGGTGGATTTGCCGGACCCGCTATGCCCAACAAGTGCGGTCGACTTACCGGCACGGATGCTCAACGAGAACCCTTTAAAGATGATCACATCAGGTCGCGCCGGGTAGGCGAAGTCGACTCCCTTAATATCCACCTCGCCTTTGAGCTTCTCCGGCTTGTAACCCTCAGGGTCCTCAGGATTAATGCGAGTGTCCCGATCGAGCACGGCAAACACGGAACCAACCGCGTCGGCACCCTTGGCTAAGTCGGTCGTCATGCTGCCGGCATCCGCGATGACCCGACCGGTGCTGACGAGAATCATAAACGTTTGAAATAGAGCCTTGGCCGTGATAAGCCCCTCCGTGAGGAGCTTGCCGCCGTACCAAAAGTCGAGGGCCCAAGTGCAAGTCATGAGGCTCATGGAGGTGGCGAGGCCTAGGCCGGCGAACCACGACTGCCGAATGCTTTCCCTGCGTGGGCCCTCTTGGGCGACGTCGAACAGGCGGAGAATGCGGTCCTGCGAGGAGAAGGCGGTGACGGTGCGGAGGTTGGAAACGGCCTCCGCGGCGAGCTTGCTGCTCTCGGCTTGCGCCTTGACGGCCTTCTTGGACATGCTCTTGAGGAGGACTCGGCGAGCGTAGAAGCAGACGATGATGAGGGGCTGGACGGCGATCATGACCAGAGCCAATCGCCACGCAATGACGAGACCCATGGTGCACGCGATGGTGACGGCGGAGACGGTTTGAATGATCAGAGCCATCCTGTCTCCGACTAGTGATCTCACCTGCAAGCACAAGAAGATCATGCAGTCATGTTTAATTCTTAGCCAAATAAATATGTATTTGGGTGTGTTCTTGAGAGAGAGAGAGAGAGAGAAAGAGAGAGAGAGAGAGAGCGTGTGTGCTACTGACCACATTGGCATCCTTGGCTAGCTGGGAGCAGATGGCCCCAGAAGAGTTGTCGTCCTGATCGAACCAGCCGACCTCGAAGGTTAGGATCTTGGAGAGCATCCGCTCCCTGACCCTCTTCGTGAGGTACTCTCCCATGGCCCCAAAGTTGTAGTGCTGTCCTATATTGATCAGGAACGACAGCACCGACAGCCCCACGAAGATGAGCGCGTAGGTCCTCGTCTTCGCCTTGATCTCGCCGTCGTCCGTCAGAAAATAGACGGATATCATGCTCCCCATGGCGTACGCGTAGACCGGCTGCACTCCGCCGAACACGACTGCGCTGAAGCTCCCCAGGACCGCCTGCTTCCACTCCGGCGCATTCATCATCAGCAGCCTCCGGAACGATGGCACCGGCAGCGTCCGCAGCTCCGCGTCATCGCCGTCGCCGTCGTCCTTGCCGGACGAGCGCGCCGAGCTGGACCTGCTGGCGGCCGAGAACCTCCTGCTCATGCTGTGGCTGCTGCTGCCCAGCTGGGAGGACGAACCAGTCGCCGCCGGCAGCACGCCCTCCTCTCGGGAGTCTTTCGCCTGCTGCAGGCGGACGAGAGAGGAGTAGAGGGCGCCGTCGTCGGCGATGAGCTCGTCGTGGGAGCCGAGCTCGCGGACCTCGCCGGCCTGCATGACCGCGATCACGTCGGCGTTGCGCACGGTGGAGAGGCGGTGCGCGATCACAATGGTGGTCCGGCCGACGGAGGCCGCGTCGAGCGCGTCCTGCACGACGCGCTCCGACTCCGTGTCCAGCGCGCTGGTGGCCTCGTCGAGCAGGAGGATCTTGGGGGACTTGAGAATGGCCCTCGCTATCGCTATTCTTTGCTTCTGTCCCCCCGACATCTGCACTCCCCGTTCTCCAACCTGCTTGCATATATATTTAAGCCCAAGAAAACTTTTGATAATAAATTCCTCTTCTCAACGTGCTTATTATGTTCATTTGACAGAAACAAATTAAGTACAGAGTTGTACCACATAGAAAGTTAAGGGCATGTTTCTTTTGTGTGAAAGTGGAGACCAGCGAAGTTGATTTCGACCGTAAGCACTTATTTTTGTTGTTAATAAAGCTACAGTCGAAATTTGAGTTATCCGAAACAACGTAATTGACTTCGGCCCATCCGAACTGAAGTCAGAAGAGAGGTAAAAAAAATAATAATAATAAAATAATACAATGAGTAATACTATCTATATTTAAATATATTTAAGTGTAATTGAGCCTCCGGAACCAAACGCTAATAGACCAATTCCACTATTGAAAAGACTAAAAGGTTAATTAATTTGTTCTCGATAAATTCTTACTCAGTGTACTAGCTAATGATGAGATTTTTTTAATGCTAGGAGATGCTACTACGTTAAACTCCTTTTGCGATTAAATAAAAATAAAAGAAAATAAAATATTTAAGAGACAATTCGGCAACGAGCTGGTGCTCCAAACAAATTGCTTACAGAAGAAAATAAATTTAGAGGAAAAAATTTTTGGTACACTACATTTTTCATTCTAACTAAAACTAGAGAATTGTTAGATTGTCGGTGCTAATTATAATTCTAAAAAATCAAAATGGACAATCAATTCACTCAAAATGTACAGATAATATATAGTGCTCACAAATTTCTACAGTGAAGTGATCCATCTAGGCAGGAGCTGGTGTGCCCACCAACATTGCACACATCAAGCAAGCCACTTCGCAGATAACACTCATCATGCACGCAAAGATGGGTAGATTAAAAAAGAACAACCCCCCTCACAATAAAACCCTCATCAACCAAGGTGTAGAAATTCAAAGCGACAAGATGAAGAGAAGAAATCTCATCATTATATATCTAATCTTGTCACCAAGTCTTTTAGTTATAGATCGAGAAGCACTAATTAACAAGCAAGTTTAAGAGGACACATCAAGAGAGATCTGGTAAACTGCACTGCTAGTCCAACAGCTTTTAGTCAAGTTTCACTCTATAATCTTAAAACCGAGTGCGTCTGGTATGCTTTTGGAAGCACGGAACGTTCCGTGCTTCCAAATTGTTTTTGATGTTCGGACTTTCGAATCGACGATCGGCTCCGTTAGACTTGATCTAAAGTATTTGAAGTATCTAGAAAATAAATTTTGCCATTTTTCGATATCATTTGCCTAGTGATTGAAGTGGATCTGTTAGTAGCCGAATTTTCCAACCCTTGATCCGGTCAAAGATCCTTCTCGGGAAGCGCGTCAGGGTGAGGAACGGCTGCGGATAATGACCCTCGAAGTTTGCGCCTTTCGATAGATCAAGCGATTCAGCTGACGAGGGATCGAGCCAGCCGGGTTTAAAAACCACTACTATAGAATCGTTTCGGCTGGAAGAGCCGAATGTACGAACTGTGCAGGGATCAATATCGGCAGAAGTGCCGAATGGAAGAAGTACACAGTAACTGGTCGGCTGAAAGAGCCGAATGGAAGAAGTACACAATGACTGGTCGGCTGAAATAGCCGAATGCCTTTATATAATAATAAAAAAGAGTGTGCCCGAAGGACATACAAACTCAGAAATATAGTTTACAACAGAGTGATGCCCGTGGGGCAGACAGACTCTGCAAATGTAGTCTACAACGGAGTGATGCCCGTGGGGCAGACAGACTCGAGGGTTCTACTTAGCGAACTACTCCTAGGAAAGCAATAAATGCGGAAAAGAAAAAGATTACATTTAGACTACTCCTAGAAAAGCGATAAAATGCAGAGGAAATAAGGGTGGTCTTCTCGTTCAGGATGGAGAAAGACCTTTATTACAGGCTTTAAAGTTACTATTTATAGTGATGTCTTCTCAGCCCACATTATTGGTCGGTTGAAAGTAGTGGGGGGAGTGGTTGTAACCATGATCGTGGAAGTTACGCCCACTCCTCATGCAAGTTACGCTCCATCGTGGAAGTTATGCCCACTTCTCAACCGTTCCCGCCTAAAACATTCAGGCGCCTTATTGCCGACTCCTGGTGTACCACGTGTCCTTATTGGCTCATATGTGGATTAGGTCGGCATATTAATTTCAATTTTGGCATCAACAGGATCAAAATCAACAGCTGAAAATAAAAATTATACAAAATATGATGATATGACATTAAAATTTTAGATCAAAGTTATTGATCTTGTTTTATACCGTATAAAGAATTTTCTATCAAAATTTCATGTAATTTGGATATCTCTACACCGTTAAACTTGCAAACGGCTCACCACGGCCGTTAAAATTATTAATTTTGAACCCCTTCGATTACTAGGCAAATGATATCGAAAAATCACAAAATTTATTTTCTAGGTACTTCAAATACTCTAGATCAACTCTAATGGAGCCGATCGTTGATTCGAAAGTCCGAACATCGAAAACAACTTGGAAGCACGGAGAACTCCATGCTTCCAGAAGCATACCAGCCCACTCCTTAAAACCTCTCTACTAAGCATTTTTTTTTTATCTAAATCTGTCGTTTGGTACCATAAGTTAATAGAAATTCAATTTAAGCAGAGAGCTTGATGGGATCTCTCACAAAACAATTAACTCGATCTCATCCGATTCCTACTATTTAAGGACGGATTTGAAAAGAATCCATTTACTATTAATTATACTTTACCAATAACCCTAAAATAACACTTCATAAATTAATTATAACATCTTCCTTACTATACTGACTGTCTCTAACGCAAGTGGCAAAAGGCTTCGTGGTTGATACTCAAGATCATAAGTTTAAATTCTTGTTGATTCACATTTCTAGCTAAGTTTATTTCTTTAAGAAATAAACGAAGCGGATAGCATGTGTTAGGATTTGGTTAGATTTGTAATTGATTTTCTAGTTGGATAAGAACTAATATTTAAATCTATTGAAAATAAATTAAGATTTAAATATCAATTAGATTATAAATCTAACTAGATTAATATAAATATTTAAATCTATTGGAGATAAACTTAATATAGATTTTGGAGTAGGAATCCTAATTATACTAGGATTTGGATACATCTTTGATGAAGCCTTATATATAGCTCCATGTATGCAAATTGGTGAGTGTGCCAAGGTGGTGTACGGATGAGATCTAGAGAGCTTTTTTATGGTGGTAACCGTATCGTGGGGAAGCCTAGGCCCGGTTGTATGCACCTGGTGCACGGATGCATGTGAGAGAGAAAAAAAGAGAGTAGTCTTTTAGGTTAATAAAAGATGAGAGAATGATAGGAGAGATTCAAAAAGAGGGATCGGGTTGTAGCTACTCTAAAAGGGGTTGGATTGTAGCTACTCTATTGCAGAAGAGAAGTCAGGTGTAATCTTTTTTTATTTTATGAATCTTATTTTACCTATATATTTTCTGTTTGATTCTTATTTCTCTCTTCTATGATTGTATCAGTTTGCTAAAGAGACAGATTTATAGTAAAATTTGATTCGACGCTTCCGTTACAGAATCACAACTATCCGTACGGATCAACAGCATCGGTATCGGAGCGGTTGCGGATTTTCAAAATTCGGTATCAGGCGAGTACCGGATTCTCAACAATTGGTATCAGCGCTTAAGGTTACTGAGCTACGAGAGAGATCGACGAAGATGGCCACGAAATTCGAATCGAGAAGTTCGACAGCAAGAACAATTTTCGTATTATGGTTGATTAAAGTACGGCAATCCTCGTACAGCAGGATTTGGATGAAACTTGAAATTAAACAGGAAAGAGGCAAAGCCGGCGGAGGTCACGAATACGGCATGGATAAGATGGAGTGAAAAGATGTAGAGTACGCTTCATTTATGTGAGACCCAGATAGTCCTATATATAAGATATAATAGGGCTAAACTCTTAACCCGGCTTAAGTATTTTGGGTGGTGGCTAGACCCAAGAGGTTAGAGAGTTAAGCGTGCTAGGACGGAGTAGTCCTAGGATGGGTGACCCCTGGGAAGTCGGGCATCACAGATGGTATCAGAATCAATTACCAGCCGGAAGTGTGAGATGAGTCTCGACTAAGAGGGTCTGGATGACGGCTAGCGAGACGAGTCTCGCATCGCCTGGTACTTGTGAGTCTGAGCCTGACGAGGACGTCAAGGCTTAAAGGCAGGGGAGATTGTGAGACCCCAGATAGTCCTATATATAAGATATAATAGGGCTAAACTCTTAACCCGGCTTAAGCATTTTGAGTGGTGGCTAGACCCAAGAGGTTAAGAGAGTTAAGCGTGCTAGGACGGGAGTAGTCCTAGGATGGGTAACCCCTGGAAAGTCGGGGTGTCACAATTTATTATTAACAGATAAGGTTCTTTACAATGTAGCCAGCGAGACAACATCGGTGAAGTTGTGGAAGATAGAAGATCTGTACATGACCAAGTCCCTAACAAACAGATTGTATCTGAAGCAGTGACTGTTTATGCTGCGGATGTAAGAAACGGCGAGACCACACGAGCATCTAAACGAGTTCAACAAGGTGGTGGCCCAGTTGACTAGTATCGGAGTCAATCTGGATGGCGAGGACAAGGCGCTCATTTTATTATCTTCACAATCGGTGGCATATGAGCATCTGGCGATCACGTTGCTTTATGACAAGGAGATCATAAGCGTGGAGGCGGTCACGGCGGCGCTTCACTCGAACGAGATGCAGAAGATAACTTAGGAGTCCTGCACGCAGAGCCGTAATACTGCTCTGGTGGTGAGAGCGAAGAAAGAGACGGCAACATCAGTGACTGGAGATCGACAGAAGAAGCCACTATCTGAGGTAGAGTGCTTCTACTGTCACAAGAAAGGACATATAAAGTGCAACTGTCGAAAGTTTTAGAATAATCTGAAGGACTTAAAACGACAGAAGGAGAAAATTGTCATGAAGCAGGACAAGGCGAAAGCGATGGCGCATACGGCACAGTCGGAGATAATCGATTCTGATGTGCTGTATGCGGCAACCGAAGGTGCAAAAATTTTGGATGATGCGCGAGTACTCGATTCAGCGTGTTCTTTCACATATGCCCGGAAAAAGAGTCTTTTGCTATCTATAAGGCGATCAAAGATGAAAAGACTCTAATGGGGAATGGAATGGTGTGCAAAGTTATGGGAGTCAGCACAACAAAGATCCGGATGCATGATGGGGTCATGAGGATGCTGGCGTGTGCACCACACATTCCTGGTTTGCAGCAAAATTTGATCTTGCTAAGCGCGTTGGACTCGAAGGGTTGTAATTTTTCGACTTCAGGTGGAGCTATGAGGATCCGAAAGTAAGATTGGGTCGTGTGCAAGGCAAATAAGTATTGAAACTTTTATGTTCTGAGCAGGAGCACAGTTAGAACAAGAGTGAAGTCAACTTGGGTTCCAAAAGTTCGCGGAGGTGAAGTCGCTCGAGATAGAGCGGCGGATGCGGCGACATCAAAAAGATGAGACAAGCTCAAGATGGAGCTTGCATGGTGAGTTTGACGCGGCGGTTCAAGGCTACAAATCCAACCAAGGTGGAGATTGTTAGGATTTGGTTAAATTTTTAGTTGATTTTCTGATTGGATAAAAATTAATATTTAAATCTATTGAAGATAAATTAAGATTTAAATATTAATTAGAGTATAAATCTAACTAGATTAAGATAAATATTTACATCTACCGGAGATAAACTAAATATAATTTAAATATTATTTGGAGTAGGAATCTTAATTAACCTAGGATTTGTGTACATCTTGGGTGAAGCCTTATATATAGCTCCATATATGGAAATTAGTGAGTGCGCCTAGGTGGTGTACAAATGAGAGAGCTTTTTTATGGTGGTGACTGTACCGTGGAGAAGCTTAGGCCCGGTTGTATGCACCTAGTGCATGAGTACATGTGAGAGAGAAAAAGAGAGAGTAGTCTTTTAGGTTAAAAAAAGATGAGAGAAGGAAGGAGAGATTCAAAAAGAGAACTCGGGTTATAGCTACTCTATTGTAGAAGAGGAGTCAGATACAATCTTCTCTTATTTAATGGATCTTATTTTATCCGCATATTTTCTGTTTGATTTTTTCTCTCTCTTTTATGAATACATCAACTTCTGCTGAGAAGACGAATTTATGGTAAAACTCCGATTCGATGCTTCAGTTACAGAATTCCAACGTATCGGATCAACAGCAGGTTGTGGTTTCCAACAGCATGATGTCTTTCTTTTTTTTTAAAAAAAAAAGAAAATCTTCCTTACTATTCATCTGAGGATAGAATGGAAAAAATAATTAAATTGAACTAATTTTTCATCTTTTACCAAAAAATAAAGCGGAATACAACTAGTTGAACTTCGTTTAAACCCAGACAAATTACTTTATCTCTAAATTTTGTCTCAACTGAACTCCACTGAATTTTATTTAAATTTGATGCCAAACAGACTGGTAAGTTGGATATTCAACACTGAAGTTTTGAAGAAATTTGATTTTAATCTTTTGCCAAATTTACTATTAGTGAAGGAACTTCTTATAGGATCTCTGCATTTGTACCACTATATATGAATCCAATGCCCCCCTTCTGACAATTAACACTTCAGTCTCCACCCTACTTTTGAGTGGGTTTATATCTTTTCTATGATCGGATTGAAAGTTGGAGATAAATTGATGCATTTGTAGTGCGTAATGCACGGATGCACTGGGTCTAGCTAATAAATTATCTTCTAACAATAAGATCTATTTGTTCATCCATAATAATTTTCAGGCTGAAAATGATGTTCAATTGAACTAAAGGTGGGGGGGGGGGAGGGGGGAAAATATTTTTTCAACATTACTTGTTTATAGAAAGTCAATGATTTTGGGGCTGTAGTTAATTATTTCTTTTTTTGTTTATTTTATTGAAAGTTTCTATACTATCATAAAAGAAGGTAACAAAAATTTACATTAGTAAATTTGCTATTATTATCTTCTCTTCCATAATTGACTTCGGCACCATCCAGGATAAAGTCAGTTATGGCTATTTTGGACAAGTAAAATTATGAACAAAGTTATTTATAACAAACCAGGCAGCAAAAATAAATATTTATAGTCGAAAACAATGTATCCCCCTCTTTTCTATGAAATAAACCTCCCCTAATTAAGAGACCAAAGGACTGAAAATAAAGAATTGTAAAAATTCGATTATTCGAATAAAATATAAAAGTTGGAGAACAAAGTGAAACAAAGTGAAGCTTTTTATGGCAGGGAACCTAACCTTTTTTTCATCTTTTCATTTTCTTATATATGAAAGGGAACCTAACCTTCTTTTAATTCTCTCTCTCTCTCTCTCTTCTAGCTAGTCTTTTAGTAATAGGTATCTTAAAGTAAAATTCAAGTGCTCTTCATTATGCATGGTATATAGCTTTTGGATGGAGACAAACTGTATATCACAAAAGTATAATAATTAATTTTTTTCTTGCTTTAGGAGGAGGTAAGAGAATCTACTCCACTCACAGATTAAAAGAAAATAATAACTATGAGGCTATCTCTAGTCTCTGAGTATAAGAAGACAAAGCAAAGATAAAAACAACTCGTATACACACAAAGTAATGATTAGTTTTTTTCTATTTGCTCAAGAAGGGGACAAATGGATCCGTTCATTGATGATGGGCATGCATGAAATTAAGTGGAAGCCAAGGAAACTAGATTAATTTTGGTCCCTAACAAAGACAAAAGTGTAATCTTGTGACTTTATCTGACCATAGGAGGTGGAATAATATGTAGTAGATTAGAGTAGGCCAACTAACTAATTCATTGTAAACTGTTTGAAGAAACTAAAAATAACAAAATCAAAAATAGAAAGCTAGTTCATTGTGCAACTTATGAGCTAGAGAGTTGTGGGAATTGAAGCATTGAATATTGCATGTAGTGTCCAAAGACCATATAATAGTAAAGCTAAAAAGAGGTGAAAAAAAGGAGAAAGGCTAGATCGTGTTCCCACCCTATAGAAGGTTAGATAATTGTTTATGATGATGATAAAAAGTTTAGATTTCTAATTTGGTTTATCAAAACTTTAATATGTGATATAATAAATAGAACTGGTTTTTGTATGTGCAGATATATTTATTTGGAGTTCCGAAGAATTAAAGCATACTTTCTACTAAGAGAATTTCNAAAGAAGGGTAAATACGTCAATTCACACTATAATTAATCATGGTTAAGTATTTTAACCGTGGTTAACGAAAATTTTCTAACAGATCTGGACGGCAGGAGCATATCTGCATAACTTAAGACTTTTACAGGAACAACTTATGGAGTTTCCGTTTTGTAGGAATATTTTCACAATTCACTATGTTTGTAAGGACGTATATGCAAATAACCCTTTATATTTATAAAATATTATTTTACTCGTTGTGTTTTTGTCTTAGATTTTTTTTAACGGTGTCTAGTTATCTAATCCCAATCGTGTTCTGTGTAGCCAATGTTGACTAATTTAGTTGGAACAAGCATCTATTTGAAGATTTTTTTTTTTTTTTTGAGAGAGAGAAAGGTAGCATTCTATATATGTTTCATTTATTTCATTTAGAAATAAATTTAGCTGGAAATCTAAATCATCTAGGATTCGAACTTGGTATCTAGGGTACCAACCACCAAGTCCTTTGCGACTTATACTAGGGACGGTCAGTTAAACAATGGACCATTTCGATTCAAATACTCCACATTTTAAAATTTTTATTTTACTACCAATCTTTTACTTTGTTTGATTTGAATCAGTCAACAATACTTTTAATTCAAAATTTGAATGCATCGTTTATTTTTTCAAGTTTAGTTAGTATATTTTATACAATTTTCGCAACTATAGATTCACAAAAAGTAAAATATTAGTTTATATTTTGAACAAAGTTCTTATCCAAATCATATAAATTGAAATGTTTGGATAGCAAAATTAAATCTTGGGAAAACTTCAAATACCTCCAAGTGGTTTCGCACTTTCTCACTTTAGTACCCCGTGGTTTAAAGTGTATCAAGTTAGTACCCTGTGGTTTCGCACTTTCTCACTTTAGTATCCTATGGTTTGAAGTGTATCAAGTTAGTACCCTGTGGTTTTGTACTTTCTCGATCACTTTAGTACCATATGGTTTAATATTTCGTTAAATTATATACAAAAAAAACTTCAAATATTCTACCTAGGTTTAATGAATATTTATTTTAGTACCCTTTAGTTTTAACTTTGTCACTAATTTAACGAAAAAAATATCCCGAAATGGATAATAAAAAGAAAAAATGAATCCACAGGGTACTAACTTGATACAAAAATGAAACCACAGAGTACTAACTTGATACACTTTAAACCACAAGGTAGTAAAGTGAGAAAGTGCGAAACCACAGGGTACTAACTTGATACACTTTAAACAACAGGGTACTAAAATACGAAAGTGCGAAACCACTGAGGGAGTATTTGAAGTTTTTCCTTAAATCTTTAATAAGTCAAATAGTAAATTCAAATTGGTCCTTAATTAGTTGAAGTAAGTTTGATACATTTTTACCGAAAAATTATTGTATACCAAATAGTTATTCAATAATAGTCTCCATCATGGAGCAGCAGCTCCAAAATATGGTGGCCATTTGCAGCCATTGGATGAAGACATCTGGATTACAAGTTTCTGTCAGATCACATCATTTGATTGACATGTGGTTTCTAAGATGAGACAGTTAATTAAAGGAATCTTAAATCTCTTTGGAGATGAGGAGGCAGAATAATTGAGCTAAGCAAGCAAGAGACAAGTAGATAATGGCATTGCTCTCACCCAAAAATAAGAAGGATGGAAAGAAAGATTAGATAGTGATATGGGTCAGCAAGTTAATTATTCCCATTATTGGCACTTTCTGAGTTTGAGGTTGATTGGCAATGAAAACTTGTGGTGGAGGAAGCTTTTACTGTAGAACAGTCCAAGAGCTAGTTCTCTGTATACTACAAAATAGTCTAAAATCAGTTTCCAACAACATAGGTCAATTTTTGCTTAGTTTTGGCATGTTATTTTTGTTAGTTAAGCACCAATTCTGGGTGTTGTTAGAAGAACATTTATAGATGCTTAATAGTAATTAGTCATTCTCATAATTAATTAAGTAGATTCTGCAGAAATTAATGTTAGTTAATTTTATCCCTACATGGCAAATGCACACATGAAATTAATGCAACAATATGGCAATCAAAAAAGTTGCAAATAGTCTCACAACTCCTAAATGAGGAAAAGATTATAAATGTACTAGTGATCTAGTGGTAGATACATACCTGGATATTGCTGACTTGGTATTAGAACGTTTGTGCTCTCTTTGTGTACTTAAATTTTAGAACTATATATGTTCTTAATTTTGGATTAATTACACATTGTTAACTTCATAAAGAACTGATGTGAATTTGGTTATATCTTATTCAGTTATTTGACATGCATGAAAAGTAAGTTTACGTGATAAATATATACCCAAAATGCTTAAAACTTCAATGGTAGAAAATTACAAAATTCACATGTGTGTGGGCCCCACAAAGCTCTGATTTTGACAAATCATCACCGAACACTCGTAATCAACCATCAATATCAAGTTATAGATATAATGAGATATGCCTCGGGTGCCCTACAAAATATACATCTTTTATATATTGTTAGTGCACTAGCAAATTTATATATTATTTTAGCCCCATTTGGTTTGGATATAAATTTTACAGGTATAAATTTATACTTACTATTCCGGGATAGTTAAGAATAAATTTTTATATACTTGCACCTATAAGAATGATATTAATAATTGGAAAAAAAAAAAGTACAAAAACCACTCAAACTTTAGCACTTTTGCAAAACAAAAGTCAAAACTTCGAATTTGGGGATTTAGACAATCTAAACTTTAGCAAACAGTTCAATAGATTCCTCTCCTCAAGACATAGCTATTAATTAAATAGTTATTTTGATTGCTTGTATTATTTATAATCTTGTAAAGTTTTAGAAGACAATATATATTTATATAGAGAGAGAGAGAGAGAGAGAGAGAGAGTTTGGCTGCTATGCTATTAATAGCATCATGCGCTTGGTGCTGCCAAGTGTTTTGCCTATCCTTAACCATTTCCATCCATTAGGTCATATTATTCAACCAACTACTTATTCAACTCTGGAAAACCACTATTATCCTAACAACACGTCCCTTCATCCAAGGGTTGAAAATTTAATAGCACTAATGACTTGGAATTATTAATAGTATAGTAGCCTCATTCTATATATAATTATATATCATCTTATCTAGCACATGAGAAAGGTACAACTATACATTCTTCATCCCTCCTACTTTATTATCCTAACTAGAAGAAAAAAGATAGGTTTTTTCAGAGGTTATACAAAATTGTTTTCAAGAAATGCGATTAAACTCGTTGTTCGATTAGTAAGTTCACGTAACGAGAGGGATCTTAAGTAAAAGTTTAAGCATCTGCTTATAAAAGTGCTAAAGTTTTCGCGTCTTTCTACATTTTTTTTTTCTTAAATAATTAATGTGTGAAATTAGCTTTTCTAGAAAAGGCCTCCACGTACACTTGAGAGGAATAAATGAGCGAAAACGGTAACGATGCGTACATATTTCTAATATTCTTCCTAAATGGACCATGTTAATTATTCTCGGAGCATGCAATAAATAACTTAGAATGAAACCTATATTCGCGTGATCAATGTTTTGTTCCAAAATTCCCTCATATATTCTTATCTCTTGTTCATTCTACATGCATATATATATATATATATATATATATATAGCATATGTAACTCCTTTTTATTGTTCTTATTGCCCCATGATCTTTTTTATGCCCAAAATAATTATAGGACCTCATGACCCAAATTAATTAACTATTGTTAGCCTATTTACAGTACTGGACCTCATAATAATAGGTATTTTTTAGACTTAGCACGTCTCATTATGAGTAGACTTAGCATTTCATATATTAAATTGTAGTGTTAGCCTTACAATCCAAATAAGAATACAATTTTAAAATTTCATCATCCAATTAGAGGCAACTTTAATTTCTCCGCGCGCTATTTATTGTCATTTTCTCTAATACTAAAATTCAAAACGATTTTATCCTTAAACCTCCAATCACACACAACCTCATATATATATAAATATAGTTCTATACCACTCTTAATTTATAATAGCCACTCAAATTAAAAGATAAAGAAAGAAAAAGGCTAAATTTCAAAGGATTTGGACATTGATATTTTCGATCGCTAGGGTTGACAAATCAAATTTGCTGAATCAAGTTGAATTCGATTATTAATTGAATAGTGATCAAATTAACTCATCAATAATAGAGGAGGTCGATCATATAAATGCTCAATCAAACCCCCGACCTAAAATATTAAATATTGGTCGCATGCAGATCTAATTACATCGATCATATTACTAGCTTAGATTGCCAGTAGTTTGATTCTCTTATTTAAAGTAAAATTTAAATAAGCTAAAGCTGCCTTAATTGTTAATTTAGAGAGGACATAATTAAAGTGCAATATAATAATATAGACTAGAAGCAATTAAGTTGGGCGAATTAAGCCCTGCAGGTACATGAGAAACAATTAAACTAACCTGGGTGTCATATCCGTGGGGCAACTGGGAGATGAAGTTGTGAGCATTCGAAGCCTTTGCAGCTGCCACCACCTCCTCGGCGGTGGCATCCTCTTTGCCGAAGAGAATGTTCTCTTTAATGGAAGTCGCGAAGAGCGCGGGCTCCTGACTGACCAGCCCCATCTGCGACCTCAGCCACTTGAGCCTGAGCCTCCGGATGTCCACCCCGTCTACCAAAATCTCGCCCCCCAGCGGGTCGTAGAACCTCTCCAGCAGCGCGATCACCGTGGACTTGCCCGACCCGCTGCCGCCCACCAGCGCCACCGTCCTCCCCGCCGGCACTTTCAGACTGAAATTCACGAATATCGGGTTCTCCGGCCGCGACGGGTACGCGAATTCCACCCCCTTGAATTCGACGTCCCCCGACACGTTCTCCAGCACCTCGCCCTCCGCACTCGCCGAATCGATCTTCGGCACCCTCCTGATAACTTCCTGAATTCGCTCTCCGGCCGAGGTCGCCTCCGAGAAGTACTTCACATTGGAGAGCCCCGACCCAAGTGCTCTGCAATTAAGAACATATATAATTGAAAAACCGAAATAATTAGTTAAGTAAGTCGGTGATGGAATTAGAGGAGCAGCGAAAATTAAACTAGTTAATTACAATCCGACGACAACATGTACAACTCCTCTTAACAAGTAATAATTAATGATGCATGATAATTAAGAATATATGTATAATTGAACCGAAATAATTAGTTAAGTAAGTCAGTGATGGAATTAGAGGAGCAGCGAAAATTAAACTAGTTAATTACAATCCGACGACAACATGTACAACTCCTCTTAATTAACAAGTAATAATTAATGATGCATGATAATTCTCGATCAATTCAATTCAATGCAATTGACGAAAATGGAAGAAAAAAGAAAGAAAAAGAAAAAAAACAAGAAATTAAAGAAAAAATTGGCCGAGAAAATGTAATTAATTAATAATAATGGATCGATCGAGAAAATTTACAGGCCGCCGACGACGATGGAGGCGCTGACGGCGAAGACGGTGCCGCCCTGGGCGCCGTGGTACATGACGAGGCGGCTGCCGTACCAGACGTTGAAGGCCCAGATGGCGAAGGTGATGCCGTTGCTGCCGATGGCGAGGCCCTTGGCGAGGCCCTGGCGGAGGCCGAGGCGGACCGAGTCCTGGAGGGCGGCGGAGAACCTCTCCATGGTGCGGGCCTCGGCCACGAAGGAGTAGACGGTGCGCACGGACGACACGGCCTGCTCCGCCACGGCCCCGGCCTTGCCGTACTCGTCGCGGATCTCCCTGGCGAGCCCCATGAGCATCCGGCCGTACATGAGGCCCGGGATGATGAGCAGCAGGACGGTGGGCAGCGCCACCAGCGCCAGCCGCCACAGCAGGAAGAACCCCACGGCGTAGCTGCCCAGGAACATGGACGCGTTCATGACGAAGTTGGGCACCTTCTCGCTGAGCACGTCCTGGATGACGAGGGAGTCGCTGGAGACGCTGGTGATGACCTCCGTGGTGGACCCCACCTTGAGGTCGAAGTACTCCACGTCCTGCCGCAGCACCGCCTTCAGATACCCCGCGCGCATCCGCGCCGCCTGCCGCTCCCCGGTTCGCGTCCAGCAGAACCCCTCTGCACCATGCAGCCCGTTTTCGTGCGTCAGTCATCATATATGCCTACTACACTATACTACACTACACTACACTACTCTACTCTACTCGATCGCTCCAAATTCATTCCACATTCCAAATTCGAAATTAATTTTTTAACAAAATCGATCTTAATTACGTATAGCGTACGTACCGAGGAAGGCCATGACCCAGTTTCCGCACGCCAAGAACAGCAGATTCCGCGCATTCTGCAGTTACAGCCAAAGCAAAAGAGAGAGAGAGAGAGAGAGAGAGAGAGAGGAAAGAAAGAAATTACAAAATGAATGATCGGAAGGAATTATTAAGAGAATGAATTTTAGGTAGAAGGGGGTGCGTGCACATATATATATATATATTTTTATAGATATAGGTATGTATACATACAATGCTGATTTTGTGGGTGAACTGGGAGAGAGCGCCAGGGCCGCTGCCGAGGTCGTTGAAGATTTTGCTGGTGATGAGGAGCATGACGGGGGTCGAGAGACCGTCCCCCACCGCCCCGACGAAGCCGAGGAGCATCAGAACGTTGTCCACAGCGTCCGCGTGCATGAAGACGGTGAAGAAAGACTTCACCACAGAAGGCGATGGCGCTGCTGCCGCTGCCGCTGCCGCTGGGGCTGCGGGCGCCGCCGCCTGCTCTTTCATTTTGTTCATATATAGTCGCCGCGCGTTAAACTAACCAACCTCGATCGATCGTCTTCTCAATTGCTTGTTTGTTTTTCTTTTTTTGTGTTGTGTCGACGAGGATATTTATTTTTAGAGGTGGATGGAGGCGGAGGAGGAGATGGGAGGGGGAAAAAGAGAGAGAGAGAGAGAGAGAGAGGGGGGGGGGGGGGTGTGCTGTAATAGCTTAGCTAGGAGCCGTATGTGCCCCTCTCTATATATTTAGAGCTTTATTCGCGGAGCTTTATTAGTTCGGCAACGCTAGCTAGCTATAGCTACTTGTAAACTTAAAATTACGACGTCAATTACGTATATATTAATCTATAAATATTTTTTTTAAAATAAAAATAATAATATTCGTGAAAGGAAACTATGATCGATCGATCGATCGATCGATACAATAGAATGTGACATACATCAGGAACAGTTGTTAAGTGAACAGGAAACATCCATTTGGTATCATGTGCGGAGGCCATTATAAAGGGACGCACAATGGTCGGTTCGCACGCGATGCAACGAGGTGGAGCTTTGCGAAGTGGTTACGTAGCGCCACTGATGGCGATGCCAAATGTTGTAGGGTCAAAATCAGTGGAATGCCTTTCACAATTGCACCGAGAAAAAAAAAAAAAAAAAAAAAAAAGAAAAAGAAAAAGAAAAATCAACGGAATGTCACTGTACTTTACTTAATTGGCCAGATATATATTACTAAGACGATCGCGAAAAAAAAAAAAAAGAAAAAAAAGAAAAAGAATATTCCTTTGTCTTTTCTTTTTTTCTTTCTTTTAAGATTGCTTGTAGGATACAACTAGCTAGCTAGGTAGACACACACTTGTTGCTTGAAACGGACTTGAACCAGGCAAAACAATGATCGATAAAACCACCAACTGATTGTTACTAATTTACTAATTAACTCTACTTAATTTGGCGAGATCTTTTTAAGATCGATCTTGTTTGTTTCAGGCCATCCATCGAACGCGCTTTAAGTACCGTCAAAAGTAGGGCTGCTTCCTAATCTTAAAAAAACTTTCTCTCCCAATCTGAAATGTTTTGGACCCAGAATTTTTAAAGTCTTTAATTTCTAGCCGGCTGCTCTAGCGGTGGTTAGTATTAAAAAAAAAAAAAATCAATTTTCTAACCACTATTTTAATTATATAAAAATAATATCATTCTTTTAAAAGTTCTCGTCTTACACATTAGCGTAAGCACAAAAGTTTTTTTCCGACAAAAAATAAAATCTTAATATTACTTAAATATGGAATTACTATTTTTTTTTTTTTTGAGAGATAGGTACCTTTATTTCATTTAAAAATAAACTTAGTTGAAAAATGCAAATTAACTAGGATTCGAACTTAGGTCTCGGTACCAACCACCAAGTCCTTTACCACTTGCTCTAAGAATGATCAGTTGGAATTACTATATTATTCTTCATTATATCTTTCACTGCTGCGCATTTTTCAGTATATCCCTAATACCTTTTTCTCTCTCCCTTTTTTTTCTCTCGTTCTTTTTTTTTTTTTTTCTCGCCGACGAAGTTGGTAGAGTCGGAGACGGAAACGGCACCCCTGCCTCTGCCCCCGCGCCCTCGCCCTCGCCCTCGCCCTCGCCCGCGCACGCCCCGCCCTCCTCGCCTCCAATCCTGCCGAGGCCGCGTCGCGACCTTCTTCTTTTTTTTTTTTCTTCCTCTTGGACCCTCCTCCACTCGCCTTCCCCGTTGCTGCTGCCACTGCCGGCGATAAAAAGGAAGTGCTTCTTAGGGCCCAGAAGCACGCCGGCGAGGAAGGGGAAGAGATTGCATAGAAGAATGAGGAACGAAGAAGGAAGAAGATGAAAATAAAAATTTTTGCACTGCTTTCTACACAAAAAATAAAAAATAAAAATAAAAATTATTTTTTTCTACAGAAAAATTCAAAAATCATAAAATAAGAAAGAAAAAGTGAAATTGCATTATTAAAATAAAGTTACACTATTTTAAAAAAAAATTGCACTATTTTAGATAAAAGTTGTACTTTTTAGGACAGAAAATTACACTCGTTGGATGAGAGTTACACTTTTTCGGTAAAAATTGCATTATTTAGATAAAATTTATATTATTTCTGATTCTCTTCTTCTTTCTCCTCCTTTCCGCTCTTCCCCGACGCCACCGAATGCGGCGCGTCCTCGGCCTCGGCCTCGGCTTGCGACGTGGCCCTCGTCCACATCGCGCTTGGGTCGCTGCCGCCTGCGACGCGGCCCTGCGACACGATGCTTCAGCCTGCGACCCGGCCTCGGCCTCGACCTGTGATGCGGCCCTCGTCCACATCGTGCTGGGTCACTGCCGCCTGCGATGCGGCCCCGCATCCGCCTGCGACACAGCCCTGCGACGCAGCCTCGCATCCCCTTCCGCCTCGGACGCGGCCTTGGCCTCGGCCTGCGACACAACCCTCGTCCACATCGCGGTGGATGCGGGTGCAGTGGCGGGCGCGAATCTACGAGTTGGGGTCACTGCCACCGCTGATGCTGGTGTTCGCGGGGCGAGAGGCAGGCATCGAGCACCGCTGGAACCAGCATGGCCTGGGCGGCGACAATTAATGCCCGCCCCGACGACAGCTGCCGCGACCTCCACTTGAGCGGCAGCGGCGAGCCTTCTATGTGGATAGCGGCGGCGTGGGCATGTACGACGACGGCGGCAGCTGTGAGTTGGAAAGGAAGGAGGAGAAGGAGGAGGAGGACGAGAAACGAAAGGAAAGAAGGAGGAGGAAGAAGAAGAGAATCGAAAATGGTGTAAATTTTATCTAAATAGTGCAACTTTTATCTAAAAAGTGCAACTCTAATCCAAAGAGTGTAATTTTCTGTCCCAAAAAGTGTAACTTTTATCTAAAATAGTGTAAATTTTTTTAAAAATAATATAACTTTATTTTAACAGTGTATTTTCATTTTCTTCTTCATTTCTTTAATGATTTTTGGACTTTTCTGTAGAAAAAAATATTTTTTATTTTTATTTTTTATTTTTTCTGTAGAAAACAGTGTAAAAATTTTTATTTTTCATCTTCTTCCTTCTTCGTTCTTCATTCTTCTATGCAATTTCTCCCACTTCCTCGCGGACGTGCTTCTGAGCCCCGAGAAACACTTCCTCTTTGTTGCCAGCGACGGCGGCGACGGCGGGTGGAGGAGGGTCGGAGAGCAAAAAAAAAAAAAAGGTCGCGACGCGGCCCCGGCAAGGTCGGAGGCAAGAACAAAAAAAGAACGAGAAAAAAAAAAGGGCAAAGCTTAAAACTTGCGAATTTTTTATGCAAAAAATTGACCTTTACAGTTTGATTTTTAACTTTTTATAATTAAGATGTTGGGCGGTCATGATTGGTAAAACTAGTGAATTTGAATTACAAAGCCGTTTATCTTATTACAGAAAAATGATTTAGAGGAGAAATATAATATATAGTTTGAAGCATTTGATGATACTTGTCATCTACCAAAATTATTAAAATATTTTTGAGTATATAGAAGAGATGTTCTTCGATAACAAGTACATATTCTGTAGAACGCAGCGGAAGTATTCGGTTCGTACCTTTTGCGGAAGCGATTCGCGCAACAACGCGATGAGCCCGGATCGTTTAGATTGATTCACGTGTCCTCGGATCATCCTTGAATGTCTTCTCACGCTCCAAACTCGCGGTGGATCGAACTACAAACGAGCACGATCGCAAATCCACCGTTCAAGTCCCTTTAGAATAATAGGTCAATGGAGGATGTGGTTTCTCTCTATTATTTTCTTATTCTCTCTTTTTCCGTTCTTTTTTGTACATCGTTTCATGTGGGATCGCCCGTCTATTTATAAGGAATTCCAAAATCCTAATAGCGTTAGAGATAAGGCCAAATCGGTTATTATTTGTTATCCTAATATGATTAGATTTATCTCTAATTAGCTTTCCAATTTGAAAGCGAGATTAATCCTAATCCAATTAGATAACATAATATCCGTCGGATCGAACCCGCTTATGGGCGTACCCGATTCGATTTAACCGAATGCCAACATAGGAATTCGGCGCACAATGTAGACGCAGCGGAAGTATCGGTTCGTACCTTTTGCGGAAGCGATTTAGCGCAACAACGCGATGAGCCGCGATCGTTTAGATTGATTACGTGTCTCGGATCGTCTTGAATGTCTTTCTCACGCTCCAAACTCGGGCTGGATACTAACTACAACGAGCACGATCGCAAATCCACCGTTCAAGTCCCTTTGAATAATAGGTCAATGGAGGATGTGTTTCTCTCTATTATTTTCTTATTCTCTCTTTTTCCGTTCTTTTTTGTACTAGTTTCATGTGGGATCGCCGTTATTTATAAGGAATTCCAAATCCTAATAGCGTTTAGAGTAAGGCCAAATCGGTTATTATTTGTTATCCCAATATGATTAGATTTATTTCTAATTAGCTTTCCAATTTGAAAGCGAGATTAATCCTAATCCAATTAGATAACATAATATCCGTCGGATCGAACCGCTTATGGGCGTACCCGATTCGATTTAACGAATGCAACATATTCAACAAGCTTCAATATGTTGTTTGGATGTTACAAACATCTTAGTTGATATATATATATATATATATATATATAGTATTATATATATATATATATATGTATATATATATATATATAATATGTATATATATATATATTATATATATGTATATATATATATATATCTTCAATTTATTTAAAACGGAGGAGCAGGATTGGGGAGGAGGAGATGAAGAAGATGAGAGTAATTTAATTATTTTGTCGTACCCTACCCCTCTGTGAATATTTTTTATTTTTTAAAAAAACAAAGTGTAGATTTTTGAATGACCGGAAAAAGTGAAAAAGTGAGTATTGGTAAGGGATTTTTATATAATTTTAATTTTTAAGTTAGATTTTAATTTTAATTTTTGAAAATTTTAACTTTAAACTTTTAAAATCTAAAATTTTTATTTTACTTTTTAATCTTTTAAATTCTAATTAAGAGAAATTATATGGAATTATATAAAGTGTATCAAAATAGCTTAAAAATTAAAGTCATAGAATTTTTTAGAGTTACAAGATTTTCTATTTCATCCAGACCAAAACCACAGTTTATAAACTTTACGGAATTTTTTTTATTGTGCATCCAAATAGGCCCTTATAGTTTGTTAAGCTAGTATTTTTCCGCCCATGATGTAATTTATCTGTTATCAATAAAAAGTAGTAATTTAAATACCAAAGATGCATGGCATTCACTCTGCATTTGATATAACTTCTCGACCCCCAAATAATATATGTTTCTTAAGTAAATTGAAGCGATCTACTGAATAAAATATTTTTGCATCTACAAGGGCCTATGCATGGTTTTATTTGAATGCGCAAATCTCTTATTAAGCATATTTATTCCATTTGTTTAGAAAGTTTGTTATTTACAATAAGCCAAGAGTATAATTAAAATGTCTTAAAAGACATATTATATTCAACCCGTAAACTATTAGTTTATCAAAATGAGAAAAATAATTTGGAAGGTGAAATTACAATGGATGCATTGGACTCGCCCTTTTAGAGCCTCAACTCGGAATCGAAATAGATGATTCTGTTTGCGGGTATCTAGTATGCTGGAGTACCAATCCAGTTCAATTTCTTGGTGGAATAAAAATCCCCAAAACACTCTTTTTTTCAATTCAGCCTAGAAAAACTATATTGAAAATTGAACTTAGGTGGAATGAATACATGTTCCAAGAATATCTCAATTATATTTTTTTATTTGAAATTAAATTTATTTTTAAATTTTAATTTTTCACTAAATATATGTCACGCTCCGGATTACTCGTTTCTCGGGCGCACCAACAAATCCGTCATATACAAAGAAATTTTTCCTGTATACGAATCTATAGCTGTACCTGTAAATCATACAATACTACAAACAGTAGTATATAGCTGCTAGAAGAACCAGTAAAAAAAACAAACTGAGTTCCATATATACGCCAAATCCAAGATACAAACTACTCGCACTGGTGAGTTAAATATATGTATGTACATAAACTCCAACAAAAAACAACTACCTACCATAGGGGCACCTCTAGCTCGGCTCGTCGGGTAGGGCTCTAACTCGCGACGCCCTTACCTCGATCCTGATCAGCAACAACAGCAGCAGCCGAAAACGATGGGTCTGCAAAAACGAGATAACAACAGGGCGTGAGAACTACTGTAAAACAAGCAGTCCTCAGTGGGTGCCGTCCTCAACAACATTGGTCCACCCACTAAGTCTACAGAAGGGAGCAAAGGTTGTAATAAATGCTGGAATGAAATCTACAGCTACAATTTATTACACTATCATGCTCTAAGCTGATCTACTGTAGTAATGTCAATCCTGACCCAATCTCTTTAGGGAGTGTAAACATACCCGTCCCAGGGACTGTGAACACACCCGTCCCACCCAGTTGAGACTATCCAGCTACTTCCACACTATCCAGTCCGTGGAGAGCAAGTCTAACCGGCATGAACGACACAAACGCGAAAGCACAACGCCCGTCTTCGGAGTGGCACTCGTGGTAGCTACCCAACCGAGTATGCAGCGTGTCTCTGTCGAGCTCAATCAGGCTCTCTCAAGCCAAAGTCCAAGTAACCAACTCTAACTGATTTAACAACCAACAGGTCACGTGGCCTCGGCACAATCCGACGCCAAAAAGGCGATATGGGTCCACCGTTAACCCCGACGGCACCCAACAATCCGGAACAGTCTGAACGCTACTGTAAAAATACACTCGGTATCCCAGCACGAGTGTAACTGAAAGTTAAACTACCTGGGGTACCCGTCGCCTCGATACTGCGACGATACAAAATTACACCGGCTCCTAGAGCTAAATCAGGTAGTGTAAACAGGTGACAGGTCCAAATCGCTGGTTCTCTCCTAAGTCAAGTTCCAAGTTCAACATGTATATTTATGGTTTACTAATCATGTCCTCAATGCTGATTTCATCTATGATACAATCAATGAAATTGAGCTACAACATGATTTACAAAGACTGAAAATCATACATGTCGACGAATACTGTGCTTAGAAAATAAACCGATGTAACCTACCTTAATTGCTAATCCTGGCAGCAAAGAAGGTCACTCAGCTGCGGGACACCCTGTCGGAACCAGCCGCACTGCTTTCAGCCAACAAAGATCCACAATCAAAATCTAAACATCAATTCCAATAAAATCCACCAAAAATTCAATTACAGCACTTAAGCTTGGATTTCTCCCCACTCCAATATCAAAACTCACCTAACGATCTTCAAATCAGGTGAGGACAGTCCAAAATCCAGCAAATACTGATGGGTGATGCGTCTCAGGTCCAAAATCCCACTGCCTACAAAGATAGCATCAAGAAAAGCTCAAAAATCTCATTTTCAGCTCAATATGAACAGCAGTCTAGAAAAATCTCAGTTCGACCAAGCTAACCTCAACCAAAATCTACAATTCAAGGCTTCGTGGATTCCTCTGGAAGTCTAGAATCCAGCAAATCAAGTTTCACCGCGATCCGACCTTCCTACGTCGCGTACAAGCCAAAACACTGGTGGTCGTCGCTGCAGAACTGCAGAATTAGCACCTATCAAGCTGGGAATTGTGGATCTTGAAGCAATTTGAGTAGATTTGAAGGTTGGAAATGCAATTTAAGGGTTCACTGTGAAGAATGGATGAAAAGGCTTCACTGGGGTCAAGCTCCCCCTATTTATAGGGTTCTGGAAGAATAAAATAAGCCCTAGGTTTAAAAGCTGCTAACCTGGTGTCCCTGCAAAAACGGGCATTTCTGGGCGCCCGAAACCTAATTCTGGGCGCCCGAAACCTCCGGGCTGCACAAATCTTACTCCTCGGACTCTCCGCTCGCGGTGTGCTGTGTCCGTAAACGGCTCCGGCGTATCTCACCTATCACCAGCCACGTGTCAACACAAACGATATTCACGATGTAAAATTTTCGGACCCACTTCTGGGCGCCCGGAACATAGGATCCGAATTGGCTTCCAGTTCTGATCAAATCTGCACTCAACTTCTGGGCGACCCAAGACCTGTTCTGAGCGCCCGAATCTGGCAAAACTCTAGTTTTGCTTATTTGAGTGCGCCGAGTCCATTTCTGCATCCATTTCGCGCAGAAACGACTCCGACTCAGTCCGACACTCTCCAAACGTGTCGACCAGTCACTAACACTGAAGCCAATCCTATCCAAAGCTCAGAAACGCTACATCCTCCCCTACTACAAAAAGTTTCGTCCTCGAAACTGAAACGTACCTCAATCCTAAAACTCAAAAAGGTAGAGGTAGGACTCTCTCATCACCGTCTCCGGCTCCCAAGTTGCTTCCCGCTCCTCGTGATTACTCCACTGCACCTTTACAAAGAGTATGACTCGGTTACGCAATTTTCTCGACTCACGAGCCAGAATCCGCACCGGTCGCTCCTCGTATCTCAGGTCCTCGCCAATCTCAAGCGGAGTGAAGTCAATCACGTAAGAGGAGTCAAACACATATCTCCTCAAAGCCTAGACGTGAAAAACATCGTGAATGCCGGCTAGTCGTGGAGGTAGAGCAATCCTGTAAGCAACTGGCTCGACTCGCTCCAATACCTCAAAAAGGCCTACAAAACGTGGACTGAGCTTTCCACGTACTCCAAATCGGCGAATCTCTCTGGACGGCGAGACTTTAAGAAACACATGATCTCCCACCTGGAACTCCAAGTCTCATCTCCAGGTATCAGTATAGCTCCTCTGCCGACTCTGGGCTGCTAAGATGTGTCGTCGCACCACTTTCACCTTTTCCTCAGCCTCAATCAGAATCTCAGGCCCAAGCGTTTTTCTCTCACCCACATCACTCGAAAATAATGGGGATCGACACCTGCGTCCATACAACGCCTCAAACGGAGCCATCTTGATCTCGCTTGATAGCTGTTGTTGTACGCAAACTCAGCTAGTCTTAGATGTCGATACCACCCTCCTCCAAAGTCTAGGACATATACTCTCAGCATGTCCTCAAGAGTCTGAATGGTCCGCTCTAACTAACCATCTGTCTGTGGGTGAAACGCTGTGCTGAACTGCAACTGAGTGCCTAAGGGAGTTTGAAGACTCCTCCAAAAATGCGAGACGAACCTCGGGTCTAGATCTGATACTATCGTAGTGGGCAACACCATGCAACCTCACTATCTCATCCAGATATAGCTGAGCGAGCCTCTCCCTGGACCATGTGGTCTGAACTAGTAGGAAGTGAGCAGACTTAGTCAGTCTGTCCACTATCACCCAAATAGCATCGAAACCACCCTGGGCTCTAGGCAACCCCACAACAAAGTCCATCGTGATCTGCTCTCATTTCCACTCGGGTACTAGCAGACTCTGAAGCTTGCCAGCAGATACCTGATGTTCGGTCTTTACCTGTTGACAAGTCAGACACTGAGTCACAAATCTGCCAATATCCCTCTTCATTCTATTCCACCAAAACTGAGCCTTTAAATCCTTATACATCTTGGTTTCACCGGGTAAACCGTATAAGGTGAACAGTGAGCCTCTCTCAAAATGTCCTGCGGATCTCTAAATTCATAGGTACACACAATCGGTCTCTGTACTGCAGTACTCTCGAACTGTCCACAACAAAGCCCTCGGCCTGTCCCCTCTCAAGCCGCTTTCGAATCCTCGACAAGTGTGGGTCTCTACTCTGTTTCTGTCAGATCCTATCCAACAGAGTGGGTTGCAAAATCATAGACATCAGTCTCGCAGTAGATCCAGGGGACACTATCTCGAGCCTCAGCCACTGCAGCTCCTCGAGTAACGGTCTCTACTGAGTGATCAACATGCTCAAACTCTGCACTGCCTTTCTGCTCAACGCATCTGCCACCACATTTGGCTTGCCGGGATGATACTGAATACTAATATCATAATCCTTCAGTAACTCCAACCACCGGTGCTGTCTCAGGTTCAACTCTCTCTGGGTGAACAGATACTTGAGACTTTTATGATCGGTGAAACCCTCGCAGTGCTCGCCATACAAGTAATGCCGCCACAACTTTAAAGCAAAGACTACCGCAGCAAGCTCCAAGTCATGCATAGGGTAATTCTTCTCGTAATCCTTTAACTGCCGTGAAGCATAAGTAATTACCATATTATGCTGCATCAGCACACAGTCCAGCCCGCTGTGCGATGCATCACTATAGATCACAAATCCTTCCCCCATCACAGGAAGGGTAAGGATAGGAGCTGACGTCAACTCTGTCTCAACTCATCAAAGCTCCTCCGGCAGTCCTCACTCCAAATGAACTTAATTCCTTTACGAGTCAGTCGAGTGAGTGGTGTGGAAAGCTTCGCAAAGACTTCCACAAACCGACGGTAATAACCAGCAAGTCCAAGGAAACTCCTCACCTCTGTCACCGTCGTCGATCTAGGCCAATCCCGAATAGCATCAATCTTCTTCGTGTCCACTGCTACTCCAACCGCAGATATTACGTGGTCCAAGAAAGCAACCTCCCGCAACAAGAACTCGCACTTCTTTAACTTGGCATACAACTTTCTCTCTTGCAGAAGTTGTAGCACAGTCCTCAAGTGCTCCTCATGCTCGGCATCGCTCCGAGAGTATATCAGAATATGATCAATGAAGACTACCACAAACCTATCCAAGTACGACTTGAACACTCTGTTCATCAAATCCATGAATGCGGCAGGGGCATTCGTCAATCCAAACGGTATCACCGTAAACTCATAATGCCCGTACCGAGTCCGAAATGCCGTCTTGGGAACATCCTCGGCCCTCACCCTCAACTAGGGGTAACCGGACTGGAGATCAATCTTCGAGAAGACACAAGATCCTTACAGCTGATCAAACATGTCATCAATGTGTGGCAAAAGATACTTATTCTTGATGGTCACCTTATTCAGCTCACGGTAATCTACACACAACCTGAGCGAACCATCCTTTTTCTTTACAAACAACACCGGCGCTCCCCAAGGCGATACACTGGGTCTCACAAACCCCTTATCCAACAAATCCTGAAGCTGCACTTTTACCTCTCTCAGCTTCGTCGGTGCCATCCTGTAAGGTGCCTTTGAGATTGGTGCAGTTCGAGGAACTATATCAATCACAAACTCTATCTCCCTCTCCGGCGGCATCGAAATCAACTCAGGGAAAAATACATCCGGAAACTCGCGGACTATAGGAATATCCTCGAGTCCCAGCGCCGCCGTAGGCACCTCTGTCACAGTCGCCAAAAAAGCAACGCATCCTCTACTCATCAGCTGTCGAGCCCTCGCCGAAGATATCCAAGTGGCAAACAAAGTACTCCTGCAGTCTCTGAAGGTGAACTCCTCCTGGCCTGGCTCGCGGAACGTCACAGTCCTCCCTCCACAGTCGATAGTAGCATAGTACCACGCCAACCAATCCATACCTAGCACTACATCAAAGTCCTGCAGCTGTCCTAACACCAACAGGTCTGCAGGCATGATCCAAGAATCCAACTGCACCGTACATAACCAACAACACTCTGCAACCTGTAAAACATGGTCGGGGATCTGCACCTCTGGTGCCTGTGACAATGACCCGTGACCCTAACTCTAGACCATGCAACAATGCAAATGCTCAGCTAACGAAAGAATGCGAGACACCGGTATCAGAAAGAGTGCAAGTACGAATGCCTGAAATCAAAATAATATCTGACACCACTCGGTCGGCTGCTGAAGAATCCTCCACCTGAGTTGCGTAAACTCTACCACTCGGAGCCTGCTGTCGCAGCTCAGCCTGACGCGGCACAGACAATCTGTCCTCCTGGCGGAAACTCGGTGCTGCTCCAAAGGACTGCTGGGATGCCGGCTGTGCTGATGCGAAGGATTATACTGGTGATGCTGCACGAGGGCAAGCTGACCTCATATGCCCGGGCTGACCGCAAGAGTAGTAACGGCCCTCTCTCTGCTCGCACTGCCGGGGCCAGTGTGATCCCCCGCAGATCAGACACTGCGGTGTCCTCTGAGTCTGCCCCTGCTGACGAGATCCCCTGGAACGCTGATGCCCCGAAGACCCACGACCCTGATAGCGTGATCGTGGAGGCCTCGACGGACGCCTGCTGCTCGACTGTCCAGCATCATCTGAAAAGGGGCGCTTCCTGTCCTGACTCTACCCCACGGCCGGAGTCCTCTCCTGTAGCGACACCTCACCTCTGTCCACCCATAAGGCCTGCTCTATGGACGCATGCAGGGTCCTCGACCTCTGCGCCCCCACCAACCTGAAGATGTCGGGTCTCAGCCCCTACTCAAACAGATAGACCCTGTGTGCCTCGTCTCTGGCCACAAATGGCACACAGTTCAGGAGTCGAGTAAACTCCCGAATGTACTCCTGTACTCGACGATCCCCCTGCTGAATCCTCTTCAGATCTTCCTCGAGCTTCTGTTTCACACTGTTGGGGAAAAACATCCCAAACAGCATTCCACAGAACTCAACCCATCTCAGCTGCAACGCTACCAGTCCCTGGTCTCTCCTCACTCTCCTCCACCAGGCGTGGGCATCACCTGCCAAGCAATGGACTCCCAAAGATACCTGCTCCCACTCAGGAATGAACAGTTCCTCAAATAGCTTATCCATCGCACTGACCCAGCCCTCAACAATCCAGGCCTCAGTGCAACTGCCATCGAAGGTCAGTGGATCAAAATGGCGGAAACGAGCCAACCTCTCTGTCAACTGCTCCTGCTCGGCCTCTGTCAACTGTACTGGCCCTCTAGCAGGCGCAACTGACGCTACTGGAACTGCTGCTTGCGGAGGGACTACTGCAGCTAGTGCTGTCACTGGGGTAGTTGGAGGTGGAACAGACGACTCTGGTGCCCTCGGTGCTGAACTCTGGGGCGAACCTAGCCTCTCGCACATCCTCTCCAACAACTTCCCCTGCCGCCTCGTCACCTCTGTCAGGGCGGCTAACTGTGCATTCAAGTCCGGGGATGCACTCGCCTCCGGTCAAACACTCTATCCTGTCGGGCACTCGGCTCCGCATGCTCAGGCATCTTGGAAGGTCCCGCACGATCCTACGACAACTGGCACGCTCCCATAGCGACGGTCGACCTCGGCGACGATACGTAGCTGAAAGGAACAAATCGGGGTCAGATACAACAAAAACACTCTCGACCCAATCAAACGAAAGTCTAGAATGCGGCCCCTGTTTCTCCTCAAAATTATGTCGTGTGCAGCCAATATAATTTCTTAGGCCAAAACAGGAACTCCTCCAATCACTCACTCCACTCCAGAAGGAGTTAGAACAACAAATCGTTGACTTTCGCGATAAATCACGCCTCTCGCGTTTTGCCTTCCTAAGATTTGCCAAACTTAGGATTTCTAGGTCCCAACGACCTACAGCTAAGCTCTGATACCAACTTAATCCGTCACGCCCCGGATTACTCGTTCCCCGGGCGCGCCGACAAATCTGCCGTATACAAAGGAATTTTTCCTGTATACGAAGCGATAGCTGTACCTATTAATCATACAATACTACAAACAGTAGTATGGAGCTGCTAGAAGAACCAGTAAAAAAAACAAACCGAGTTCCATATACATACGCCAAATCCAACATACAAAACTAGTCGCACTGGCGAGTTAAATATATGTATGTACATGAACTCCAACCAAAAACAACTACCTGCCGTAGGGGTACCTCTAGCTCAGCTCGTCGGGTAGGGCTCTAACTCGCGACACCCTTGTCTCTATCCTGATCAGCAACAGCAGCAGCCGAAGACGATGGCTCTGCAAAAACGGGGTAACAACAGGGCGTGAGAACTACTGTAAAACAAGTAGTCTTCAGTGGGTGCCGCCCTCAACAATATCGGTCCACCCACTAAGTCTACAGAAGGGAGCAAAGGTTGTAATAAATGCTGGAATGAAATCTACAGCTACCATTTATTACACTATCATCCTCTAAGCTGACCTACTGTAGTAATGTCAATCTTGACCCAATCTCTTTAGGGACTATAAACATACCCGTCCCAGGGACTGTGAACACACCCGTCCCGCCCAGTTGAGACTATCCAGCTACCTCCACACTATCTAGTCCGTGGAGAGCAAGTCTAACCGGCATGAACGACACCAACGCGAAAGCACAACGCCCGTCTCCGGAGTGGCACTCGTGGGAGCTACCCAACCGAGTACGCAGCGTGTCTCTGTTGAGCTCAATCAGGCTCTCTCAAGCCAAAGTCCAAGTAACCAACTCTAACTGGTCTAACAACCAACAGGTCACGTGCCCTCGGCACAATCCGACGCCAAAAAGGCGATATAGGTCCACCGTCAACCCCGACGGAACCCAACAGTCCAGAACAGCCTGAACGCTACTGTAAAAATACATTCGGCATCCCAGCACGAGCGTAACTGAAAGCTAAACTACCTGTGATACCCGTCGCCTCGATACTGCGACGATACAAAATTACACCGGCTCCTAGAGCTAAATCAGGTAGTGTAAACAGGTGACAGGTCCAAATCGCTGGTTTTCTCCTAAGTCAAGTTTCAAGTCCAACATGTATATTTATGGTTTACTAATCATATCCTCAATGCTGATTTCATCCATGATACAATCAACGAAATTGAGCTACAACATTATTTACAAAGACTGTAAATCATACATGTCGACGAATAATGTGCTTAGGAAATAAACCGATGTAACCCACCTTAATTGCTAATCCTGGCGACAAAGAAGGTCACTCAGCTGCGGGACACCCTGTCGGAACCAGCTGCACCTGCTTTCAGCCAACAAAGATCCACAATCAAGATCTAAACATCAATTCCACTAAAATCTACCAAAAACCAATTTCAGCACTTAAGCTTGGATTTCTCCCCACTTCAATGTCAAAACTCACCTAACGATCTCCAAATCAGGTGAGGACAGTCCCAAATCCAGAAAATACTGATGGGTGATGCGTCTTAGGTCCAAGATTCCTCTGCCTACAAAGATAGCATCAAGAAAAGCTCAAAAATATCATTTTCAGCTCAATGTCAACAGCAGTCCAGAAAAACCTCAGTTCGACTAAGGTAACCTCAACCAAAATCTGCAATTCAAGGCTTCATGGATTCCTCTGGAAGTCTAGAATCCAGCAAACCAAGTTTCACCGCAATCCTACCTTCCTACGTCGCGTACGAGCTAAAGCACTGATGGTCGTCGCTGCAGAACTCCAGAATCAGCACCTATCAAGCTGGGAATTGTGGATCTTGAAGCAATTTGAGTAGATTTGAGGGTTGAAAATGCAATTTAAGGGTTCACTGTGAAGAATGGACGAAAAATCTTCACTGGGGTCAAGCTCCCCCTATTTATAGGGTGCTGGAAGGATAAAATAAGGCCCAGGTTCAAAAGCTGCTAACCTGGTGTCCCTGCAGAAACGGGCATTTCTGGGCACCCGAAACCCAATTTTGGGCACTCGAAACTTCCGGACTGCACAAATCTTCCTCCTCAGACTCTCCGCTCGCGGTGTGTTGCGCCCGTAAACGGCTCCGGCGGATCTCACCTACCACCAGTCACGTGTCAACACAAACGATATTCACGATGTAAAATTTTCGGACCCACTTCTGGGCGCCCGGAACATAGGATCCTAATTGGCTTCCAGTTCTGATCAAATCTGCACTCAACTTCTGGGCGACCCAAGACCTGTTCTGGGCGCCCGAATCTGTNGATTTTGCTCACACGTCATTAATGACGCACTGTTCCGGTAGCCTCGGGGCGTGTAATGATCGATGTTCCACGAGCACGACAGAGAGAGTGAGTTCGCCTTAATTAATTTGCCACCTCGAAAACGATAGCTTTTCCCTTTTTTTTTTTTTTTAATCTGTTTATGTATAACAATATTAGGAGTCGGCCTACTATTGTTATCGTACTATCGAGGTTTCTACAATTAGATTTATTATCTGATTATTTTTATTTGTTAAATTATACTATTTAACCAACCATCCACTCAACCCTAGAGTATCATTATCATCCTAACCGCAAATTATTATCATCCTAACCGCTCATCCTTTCATCCAAAGGCAGAAAACTCGATAGCACTAAACGTTTAGTACTATCGATAATATAGTAGCATAATTCTAATATTAACAATAGTATAATGTAATTTCGTAAGATAATGTAATGTAATTCCATAATTTTCGACATAAATTATTAAGTGATCAAAAGAGTCTTAAAAATGACTATTTTAATGGCCAATGTNTCGTGTCTGGCCCGCAAGGTGCACACAACAAAATCTTATAAATAGAAGAAATAAAAAAAGAAAATCTGTGGGCCCCAACGTGTGGGTCAACGTGTCGTCTTCTTCCCGGCCACCGCTCGGGTTCCCTATTTAAACACCCCCTCCCTCTCACCTCCTCTCCCATGCTCGTAACTCACAACATCACTGTGTGATTACTACACCCCTCTCTCTCTCTCTCTCTCTCTCTCTCTCTCTCACCATGAGTAGTGGTATTAGTCCTAGTCCCAGTAACAACACTGCACCACCACCACCATCACCATTGTCAACCAACCATGGCCTCTCGCTGTGGCGCTCCCGCCTCGGCCCCGCGCTGCGCACGGCTCTCGCCTGCGCCCTCGTCGGCGCAGCCACCGTCTACGGGCCCGCAGCGGCGCGGCGCCACCTCGCGTTCCCGGCGTTCTCGTACGTGACCACCGTGCTCGTCGCCGGCGACGCGCGCTCCCTCGGCGATCCCCTCCACGGCGCCGCGTGCGCGCTCTACGGGACTCTCCTCGGCGCCCTCCCCGCCGTGCTCGCGCTCCTCCTCATCCGCCCCGCCGCGCTCTCCGCTCTCGGCGCCGCGCTCGCCGTCGCGCTCGGCGCCTTCGTCGTCGCGCTCCCCGCCGAGCCCGCCTCCCCCGCGTCGACCCTCGTCGCCAAGCGCGTCGCGCTCGGCCAAATAGTGATCATCTACGTGGCCACGTTCACCGAGGAGGATATCACGCATGGGCACGCCATGCTGCGCCCTGTTCACGTGGCAGCGAGCACGGCTCTCGGGGCTGCGGCCTCCATTCTCGCGTTGGTGCTCCCTTATCCTAAGCTTGCAACGTCCGAGGTAACTATATATAAAACTCGCTACCATTTGTAATGCATGCATAGCTTAGTGGCGTTATTAACACAGCTGATTTTTACTTAAAAAATTGAAAATATAATATTGTTTTCCGCCTATTTTCAGAAGTTAGCTTAGTGAGCCTACTTGGGCAAAGCCGAGCTAAACTTCGCTGTATCAACCTGTACTCTCTTTATCAAATAGGGTATATTCCTATTTAATCAAAAAAAATATTGTTTTCCACCTTAATTTCGGACATTCACGGTGTGCAAACAAAATATCTAAAATTTTTTTTGTGGTAGAAAATTAAAATGATGAGTTTTAACTCAAAACAAAAGCTACGTGCACTACGGAGCTTATGTTGTAAGAAAATATATATAGTTTTCAAAATTTTAATAAAAATGCTATTGATTTATTTTTTTAGTATATTTTACGTTCAAGCTTCAGCTAAGCCGACGAGCCCTTAATAAGATAGCTACACTTATGATCGAGATCCTTTTCACTATATATAAAATATATTTCAACTTATATTATTCCCTACGAAGTCAAGTTTTAATTAGAAAAAAAAAATGTTATATATGTTACATGATGATTAGCTGGTAAATATATATTTTCTTGATAGTTAATATTATATGCTCATTAATTTGATCATAATTTTCTTTGTATTTTTTTTTTTGGTGGTGGTTGTTGACATATGCATGTAGGTAAGAGAGAAGAGTAGGCTATACACCGAGATTGCGACGGAACGAGTGAGGCTTTTGGTGGAAGCTTTTTGTGCGGAGAACATCTCTCGCATGGCTTCATTAATCTCCCAAGCTAGATGCTTTGGTGCATCAAGCACTAAGCTCCTCCATAATATTAAGCTCCACCAAGTAAGATTTAATTAGTGTATTCTCACCTTTATTATTATTTCTAAACAAAGATTCATTAGTTCTCAGAATATATAGCTTTAGTTGGGCTCAGGTAAAGAGTGTGCAAGTAACAATCTATTCATGTATTACTATGTTATTACTAATCTATAATTGTAATATCATGGGTAATAGATCATGCAAGGCTAAAAATGAGATACGTTAAGCTCCATATATAGCACAGGTGAATATAAAAAATATAATTGATCCCTCACTTGAATCAGTTAAAAATTGGTGGAAAGTAATTAATTGAAAGAGACTCATGCAGCATAAACTAATTCCATCCACTATATATGGCTGTGAGTAGAGGTTATAAGTAGAATAAATTGATAATCAAAAAAAAAAAAAAATGGTGGAAAGTAATTAATTGAAAGAGACTCATGCAACATAAACTAATTCCATCCACTATATATATATGGCTGTGAGTAGAGGTTATAAGTAGAATAAATTTATATAGCATAAGTTGCATTACAATTATCCAATATAAAAAGGTGTAATGGATCCACATCATGTGGGACCCGTTAAGGGGGAATCCGGAACGTACGAAACCGGAATCCTCGCCAGCTTCGAGCTGACGTTGACCAATTTGGTACTTATAAATATTTATTTAATCATTTATTTATAAAGTATATGGGAAAACTTTAAAAACTCCCCTGTGGTTTCGTGCATTCTCACTTTGCTACCCTGTGGTTTAAAACGTATCAATTTACCCCCCTGTGGTTTCATTTTTATCTTTTCGGAAGCTTTTTCGTTAATATTTCGTTAAATTATATACAAAAAACTTCAGATAACCATCTATATTTATCGAATAGTCACTTTAGTATCCTTTAATTTTAACTTTGTCACTGAGTTTAAAAAAAAATAATAATAAAATTGATAACAAAAAGATAAAAACGAAATCACAGGGGGGCAAATTGATACGTTTTAAACCACTGGATAGCAAAGTGAGAATGCACGAAACTACAGGAGGGGGTTTTTGAAGTTTTCCCTACTTTTTTTTGGTACGTACTAGATTGGTCCGCCATAATAGGTAGTATCACAGATTCACATGACACATGCAGTTGTGAATTATTATCAAGCGTGGTTTTGAGATTTGATGTACAGTATCATACTGTTGATATATATATTTATTGTACATTAATCGATCAGTTAAATACTGTGCACTGTGGCCCAGTAATATTGGTGGAGAGATCGATTTGTCCCGAAGTTGGAATTGATGCATAGTAAAATTAATAACCATTACAAAAAAAAATTGAGAAAAAAAAGCAAAAAATGATAATTCACTTCTTTCCGACAAAAATGCCGTGGAGCAATTATATAAATTTGTGACATGCAAACATGATGTCCAACACCTTTAATTAAATTCGGAGAAATCATTGTTTGCGACTTTTTGATGCACGATTGTAATGTTCTATAATTGATGTTCAATCAAATGGAATATATGTTTGAAAATATGTTAATACATTATCAATTGTATTGCACCTAACCAACGGTAAGAACGATCATTATTGTTTGAGTTCTGAGAAATAAATATCTGAATTTAATTTATTACCCCTATTTTTTATATATAGACCTTTTCAATGCTTTTTTTAGGACTATTAACTTAGTTTCTCGAAAAGTGTGGAAAAACTTTTTGAAGAAAAATCTTTTTTAATAGATTCTCCTTATTCACTTTTTATTCGTTTTGGTTCTACAAAAACAAAATCAACTTTTGGAGGAAACCTTTTTCAGATTTTTATGACAAATTACCATTTTTGTTTTCTCAAAAAAAAATTAGAAAACAAAAATATTAGTTTTCTGTAAAATAGGGAAAAAAAAAAACTTTCCAAAATAACTAGTATTTTTTTGGAACCAAATGGATGGAAAACTTAAAAAGGGATTTACATGCAAATATTTTTTCTCAAAATATTTTTTTCTCAAACCTTTTCGACTAGCGAATTAGATTTTAATTTGAGGATTTTTTTTTTTTTTTTTGAGAGAGAAAGGTAGCAAGCTACCTGCTTCGTTTATTTATTTAGAGATAAACTCGGTTAAAAATATGAAGCAAATAGGTTTGAAAATAAATTTTAATGGAAAGCTCTCCAATAAAACCTAGCTATTACCACGTGTTAGTTTTGGCTCAAACTGAGAATTATAATATTCTTCCCTCCAGAGTTTTTTTTTTTTTTAAAAAGATTTTATTAGAATTCTTGAATTGGAAAAAAAACTGACACTTAGCAGCGGATTGGAGCTCCCCCAACGAGGCGTCGTTGGCAAGTTTTATCCATTAATTAGGTCTAGTAAAAGTTTTATCCACTAGATTTAGAACTTGAGACCTCAAATATAATCATCAAGCTCTTATCCACAGCACTATATAAAAATCTTTTCGTGGGGTGGTGTGAGAGAGATATATTTACAGAACAGGTGCGCACAATAAATTTCTTTCAAATTTTTGCAATACTTGACAAAAAAGTGCGATTGCAAGAGGACGATTAATCTTAATAAATGTTAGGGTAGGACATGCAAGTTAATATACAATTGAGTGCCGGGCTACTAAAACAATAATAAATGATCATGTTAACAGTACTAGTTGTGAAGTTTTGAAGGGCCAAAACTGATCAAACCACTATGTTAATATTAAACTTCCTTTCTAATTAAACAAACAAACATTCACTCCCAAACAAATCCGCGAAGCACGAGACGCTAATCTATTAACTACACGACATATATTTTTATGAAAGTAATTAATCACTTGAACAAATTAATAACTGATATTTAGATAAGTCACACGTATCTTAGCTAGGTCGGTCTGATCAGCTGGAAGATTATTGCTCTAATTGTTTGACTTTGGTTCGACTAATTGGATTGTGATCGAACTGCATTTTAATCCAAATCCAATTAAAGAACTGAATCAAACCAATCAAACCAGCAGTTACTACTTTGCATCAATAGCATTTTTTTTTCCATTGAGATTTTTTAAACATTTTTTTTCCCCCTCCTCCACTGAAATAGTAACATATTAGAATATGTGAGATTAGAAATTAAAGATGCCTCTTCTAGAAGGCAATGTATGATCCTGCTAATTAATGCACAACCAGCCCAATAACATAACATAACATATATATATTTGATGATCTGTCTCTATTAAAAGGGTCAACTTTTTTTTTTTTGCTCTGTGTGTGTGTGTGTGTGGGTGTGTGTGTTTGTATTTCTGCATGTGTGCTTATTGCTACATTCTCTAATCAGGCATTCAATAAGTGAAAAAAGATAACGCTTTAAATCTTTCAAATTTTATGTGATGTCATAGGTTGGATCCATATATTCTAGAGGGGTTTTTTTTTTTTTATTGTGTCAAAAAGAAAATACTTATACCAACTTTCTTCTGGTTTTTTTAATGTCAAAATATATGAAAATTTATATGAATTATAATCTACTTTGATCTGACGTTCCCCGATATTTAAATGCTTTAATTTTGTCATCTAATCTCTTAATTTACTTGATTTGAACCATTCAATGGTTTTTCGCTTCAAAAATGTGGAATTTTCCCTTAAATTTGGATGCGGCAATCATATTAATAAATTTGATTAGAATACCTCACAAAATTCACGTGACCAGTTCCCGTGAAAGTGAGTAATATATCCAAAGTTTAATATGTAAGAATTAATCCAAATCAAACAAATCAGCAGATCACATGTCAAAATTATATTTTTTTAAAAATTAATTAGTCAAATCAACGTGTTTTATTGAGTTAAGTAAGTTCTATATATTTTTGCTCTTTTGTTTTTTTCTAAGAGATGTATGTATGTACATTGAATCACGCACGTCCGAAGCGAATCAACAATAAAAAAAAAAATTTACTAAATTCGTCGGCGGACGCATTAATTAAATTTTTTATAATTTAAGATTAAGATATATATATAGAGAGAGAGTTGAGCTAGAATACTCTCAAAAGCACCAAGGGGGATGCTTTTGAGTTTTTAACCATTGGATGAAGAGATGTAGGGTTGAGATGATGGTGGTAGGTGATGGCAGGTGGAATAGTATTTGATCCAATGGATATTAGTAATTAAGGAGTAGATCCAAGGGCTAGAAATTTAGAAGCACCAAGGGAATGATACTTCTAAAAGTATTCTAGCTCAATTCTATATATATATATATGGTAGAGTTACAATGCTATCGGAAGCATAGAGTATCTGGTGCTTCCAATTTTTTGGCTCTTAGATCAACATCTTTAATTATTTCTAACCTTTGGATTAATACTATTATCTTGTGGAGACCACTCAACCCTAGAGGTACTATTCAACCCTGGAGAGACCGTAATCATCACAACCGTATAATTTTTAATCCAATGGTCAAAAAGTTTGAAGCATCAGATCCTCTATGCTTCCGATAGCATAATAGCTCTACACTATATATATATATATATAGTGTGCAGCTAGTATGCTTATGAAAGCACGGAGGCCTCCGTGCTTCCAAATTGTTTTCGATGTTGGGACTTTCGAATCGACGATCGACTCCGTTAGACTTGATCTAGAGTATTTGAAGTACCTAGAAAATAAATTTTGCGATTTTTCGATATCATTTGCCTAGTAATCGAAGGGGCTCAAAATCAATAATTTTAACGGCCGTGGTGAGCCGGTTGCAAGTTCAACGGTGTAGAAATATTCAAATCACGTGAAATATTGATAGAAAATTTGTTATACCATATAAAACAAGATAAAAAACTTTGATCTAAAATTTGAATGTCATATCATCATATTTTGTAAGATTTTTATTTTCAGCCGTTGATTTTGAGCCCCTTCGATCACTAGGCAAATGATATCGAAAAATCGCAAAATTTATTTTCTAGATACTTCAAATACTCTAGATCAAGTCTAACGAAGCGCGATCATTGATTCGAAAGTCGAACATCGAAACAATTGGAAGCACGGAGCGCTCGCTGCTTCCAGAAGCATACCAGACGCACTTATATAATATATATATATATATATATATATATATATTATATACAACCTGTTCTATTCCTTCTAGAAGATGTTACTCACCAAAACAAAATGGCTTAATTGTTGACGCCCCCTTAAATTATATATATATATTATATATATTATATATATGAGTTGGCTATGATACTTTTACAGTATCACCATCATGGTGCTATTAGAATTTTAAGCCATTGGAGTTATTTTTTGATTATTAATAGCCTTGGATTAAACACTATTCCATCTACCACCACCTCCACTCAATCATCTCAACCTCACACTCTCTCATCCAGGGCTAAAAACACACAAGTATCACCCCATGATACTTTTACAAGTATTCTAGCGCCTCTCTCTATATATATATATATATTATATTATTATTATATATATATATATATATTATATATATAAATATATATATATAAACTCAAAAGCATCTATTCCTTGGTGTTTTAAGAGTTCTAGCAACAACTCTCTCTCTCTCTCTCTCCTCTATATATATATGCATTTTTTAATATTGCTCTAAGCGTGGAAGCATATTCCACTTCTAATTAGTTTAATTCTTTTTACCAAAAGATTGGCAAAGTAAACTACTCTTTTATTGGAAATATATTTTTTTTTCCAGTACGTACCAACTTTTGCAGTGTCATCAGTGATTCTTTTTAAAGAAAAAAAAATTATAATTTAAAATTTAAAAATACAAAAATAGTGATTGTTCAACGAACAATTGGTAGAACATGCTAATTAATTGTATTTTTTTACTTGAAACCCAGATTACGGCTGACCCAATACTCTGTACCAACAAAAGACTCTGTCCCGTAGCAACTTTAGTTTTTCTTTTTCTTTTTCTTTTTCTTTTTTAAGTTGGTCGTATAGCGTTTAAGATGCATAAAATATAATAATAATAATGACTCATAAATAACTCAACCTCTCGCCTAATTAGGGGTAACAAATGTTTGCCTGCACCCGGTGCATGCATTCATCTCGTGCACCCATCTATATCAGCAGTACTTGATAGCTTTTACTCTTTCAAACTCTGACTCACTTAACAGAGAGAGGCAACTACTTATATACTGCTAAAAATTTTTCAACTTTCTGATTTATTCCTTTTAGAGCACTAATATTAAAAAAAAAACTAAATTATAAAAAATCATTATGTCAATACTCGTTTTTTTACTTCTCCCCCCTGTCATTCAAAACCTACAGTTTACCCACTTAGGCTCCGTTTCGTTGGCGGTATTAGCAGGAATAACGAAAGTTATCCCCTCTATTCCACCAAACGAAATAATTTTTGACCGGAATATTTTATCCCGGTCAAATCTTGCTATTTCCGGCCATCCCGGAATAGCTTGCGATTTCTTATTCCACCGTTTGGATGGAATAGTGCTATTTCAATATTTAATTTCAAACTTTATTACAATTATAAATTAAATTAAAACTAAATTATATAAATATAATATATTATATATTATAATATATTATTTTTATTATAAAATTATTAATTGTACTATATTAATACATATTATTTATATTTAAATATTAATATTATAATAAATTTTATAATAAATTATATTTAAATATTATAAAATATTATTTTTATTAAATTTAAGTTTAAGTAGAATTTTACAAATTAATAATTATTAATAATAAAAAATTATAAATTTATATTATCAAATTTAAAATTATTATAATAAATTTATTTTTATTAATTGTTCCCACCCCTATTCTTATTTTCAAAATTTAATTTAAATTTAAATTCATATTTTAAATTTATAAAAATTTAAATTTTATATATCCATTTATATTTTTCAAATTTAAATTTGGTCTTAAATTTAAAGTTTGAAATTTAAAATTTAAAATTTAAAATTTTGAATTTAAAATTTGAGATTTTAAATTTTAAAATTTTAATTTCAAATATTAAAATTTAAAAGTTAAAATTTTAAATTTAAAAATATATATAATTTTAAATTTTAAATTTAAATATAATAAGAATGGTAATATCATTATTTTTTATTTATAACTACCCATTTTAATTCTTGTTTCATCTTACCTAACTAAACGCTATTCTTCTTATTCCTAAGAATAACCCAATCTTCATCCAAACGCAAAATTGATCTAATCTCCGTTTATACCTCAATTTATATCTATCCCTGGAATAACCACTTTTTGTTTATCCCCGAACCAAACGATACCTTAAAAAATAAAAAATGTTCACAGGGAGGTACGGTGTGACAAAATGACCAAATTGTCCTCATCTTCTTCGTCTTCTTTCGAATCCTGCTCATCCCGCACCTTCACCGACGCCTCGCTCGACCCGAGCTCCGACTCATTTCCTCCACCTGCTCCCCTACTCCTCCAGCACCCTTGCCGCCCCTCTATTTCAGCGACTATAGGGGAGAGATCGTGGTGAGTATGGGCGGAGAGGTGGGAGAGGGCGAGATTCAGGCAGCGGAGGAGGGCGAGGGCGTGTGTCTAGGCACGGACAGAGAAATGCACGAGGGCGAGGGCGAGGCGACGCGGCCGATGATGTCGGTGAGGAAGGAGGAGGAAGATGAGGGTTTCGGGAGTATTTTGGATATAAACAATATGATATAAACGGAACACTAACGGCAATGGTTGAAGTGAACATTTTTTATTTTTTAAAAGGGCAAAGTGTAGGTTTCTGAATGACAATGAGGGAAAATAAAAAGACGGGTATTAATAGGGGGTTTTCTATAATTTAACCTATTAAAAATAGAGGTGGAAACGAGCCGAGCTCGAGCGAGCTTACCTCAGCTCAAGCTTGGCTTGAAATTAATTTCAGGCCTAAATTTAGGTTCAAGCTCGGTTTAAAATTAATTCGTGCCGAGCTCGAGCAAGCCTAATTTCGAGTCAAGCTAGCTCGAGCCCTAAACGAGCTACTTGAAATTCTTAACATCGTGCAATCTATAGTTTAATTTTTATAAAATATATCTAAAATTCGATACAAAAAATGTCTAATAGCTCAACATACAAAATGAATGCGTGAAATACGATATTATAATATTAAAAAAATTAAGAAAAGTGACTCTATGAGTGAGTGAAAAAGAGAGAGCAATTAGAGTAGGATTTTGCTTGTTTGGTTTTGTGGGCCGAATAATCTAAATTCTATATACATATAATTAAAATACATAATATATATTATTTTTTATAATTAAAATATATATTATATATAATTATATATAGAGAAAGTTCGGCTACTATACTCCTATTAGTATTGATTTCTTTATTCTCATAAGTTTTCGATTGTTAGATCTATGCTTTTGACCATTTCCATCAGTAAATCATATTATCTAACCAACCACCCACTCAATCCTAGGGGACCACTATCATCCTAGTTGCACATCCAACGGTCAAAAATTTATAAGTATAAAGGAGTCTATACTCTTAAGAGTATAGTAGCTCTAGCCTATATAAATATAGAATTAGGTTACTATATTATTAATAGTACCAACTGCTAGCTATTAAGTTTTGGCCCTTAGATGAAAGGATGTGTGGTCAGGATGATAGTAGCCCCCTAGGCTTGAGGAGGTGGATAGTTAAATAGTATGATCTAACAGATGAAAATAGCAAAAGGGGTAGATCTAACGGCAGAAAACTCGATAGCACCAAATGCTTGGTACTATTGATAGTATAGTAGTCAGACTCTATATATATAGGTAGATCTAACGGCAAAAAACTCGATAGCACAAAACGATTTGTACTATAGATAGTATAATAGTTGGACTATATATATATATATATATAATTAGGCTGGAATACTATTAATAGTAAAATGCTCTTTTTTGCTATCAAGTTTTTAACCTTTGGATGAAAAATTGTAGGGTGAGGATGATATTAGTCGGTTAGAGTTGAGTGGTCCCCCTAGGGTTGAGTGGTCCCTTCTGGGTTATAGTATTTAATCCAATGGTTAGAAATAATGAAAAGAGTTGATCCAAAGGCTAAAAAATTGGTAGCAACAATGAAATTTTGCTACTAATAGTAGCCCAGTCCAACTCTATATATATATATATAATATATATAATATATTATAAGAATTAGGTTGGAATAGACCATTAACGTACAAACGCTCTTTTTGCTATCAAATTTCTAACCCTTGATGAAAGGATGATATTAGTGGTTAGAGTTGAGTGGTCCCATAGGTTTGAGTGGTCCCGCACTGGGTTATACTATTTAATCCAATGGTTAGAAATAATGAAAAGAGTTGATCCAAAGGCTAAAAAACTAGTAGCAACAATGGGATTTGCTACTAATAGTAAGCCCAGTCCAACTCTATCTATATATATAGATTATATATATATATATATAATATAATATTATAATATATATATATATATATCTATATATATATATAATATAATATATATATATATATATATATAGTATATATATATATATATATATTATATATATATATATATATATATATATAGGCCCCAACGAGAAGAGTGAGAGAGAGGTCCGGCTACTATATTATCGATAGTACCAAATGCTTAGTGCTGTCGAATTTTGTGCCGTTAGATCTACCTCTTTGACTAGTTTCACCTGATAGATCATACTATTCAACCAACCACCCACTCAACTCTAGGGAATCACTATCATCTTAACCGCATATCCCGTCATCCAAGGGCCAAAAACATCATAGTAATTAAGTGGTTGGTACTATTAATAGTATAGTAGACTAATTCTATATATATATATACATATATATTTCGAGCTTTTTGAGCCTAATTCAAGCGAGCTCGGTAATACTCAAGCTTGGCTTGAAATTAATTGCGAGTCTAAATTTAGGCTCAAGCTCGACTTGAAATTAATTCGAACCGAGCTCGAGCGAGCCGAATATCGAGCCGAACGCGAGTCGAACACGAGCTGGCTCACTCATTTGCCAGCCCTAATTAAAAATATCCTTTTTACGTTTCAAGTTATTTCAAATATACCCCTAAAGTTAAATTTTATTAGTGAACGGTTAGCAATAGTCGTGTAAAATTACTATTTTACCTTTTCAAATATACATTTCTACTATCACAAACTTTTCTTATTTATCCTTAAGCTAGGAGCAAAAGAAATATTCTGATTTTTTATCTTTTCAAATATATCCCTCTACCATCACCAATTTTTCTTATTTGCCCTTAAATTAAGAATACTCACATTTGGTTTAAGTTATGTAATATTACAGAATATTTCGATATATCCAGATATTTTGAATTTCTAAATAAGATTACTACTGATAGTACATTAGCGCATGTAGTTTGATACAGTAGTAATGTAATGTTGGATTAGTTTATATCATTACTATATTTTGTTCAGTTTATAAAATTCAGTAATCTTGACAATAAAATATAATTTATTTCAAAATTGCCCTTAGCCATATTTGGCAAACTTTTTTTTTTTACTGATTACAAATAATATTTTTATAATCAATTTTATTTTAAATAATTTAAATTTTTTAAATTTTAAATTTTAAATTTGAACAAAAATATAAAATTTAATATTTTAATGTAAAATATAAATATAAAATTTATAAATTTAAAATCTTAATTTAAATATAATTTTAAATTTAAAATTTAAAATTTTGATTTTAAAAGACTATTTTAAATTTTAAATTTTAAATTTTAAAGTTTAAAGTTTAAAATTTAAATTTAAAATATAAAATTTTTTGAAATTTAAAAATTTAAGTTTGAGATTTAAAATTTAAATTTTAAAATTTTAAAATTTTAAGTTTAAAAGATTACAATTCAAAATTTTAAATTAAAATTTTTAAAATGATGTATTGAAAGGATTTTGAGAGTTGGAGAGGGTAAACTGGTTATTTTATATAACATGCAAGATTAGCCGCCTTCAGTAATTCAAGGTATACAACCCCCTCCCCCCCCCCCCCGCGCGATAATATTTTGATGTAATCTTACACTTTTTTTAATGCTGCAATACCGAATAGATTACATACTGGATGAACCAAATGCAATAATCCTGGTTTGCCAGGATATCCCGAACCAAACGCGTTTGATTTTTTTAACTATTGTAAATAGTTAACTCATGTTTAACCCGAAATAATTTAATGGCTCGTAACTGCGTGACTATTTTTGAATAACGGATGAACATATGATAAGTATATTGAAAAAAAAATATGAATAAATTAGATATTTTCAAAATTTTGAAGGGTATATAGGCAATTTAATTTCCCTCAAAAGAAAACTGTTTAGTTATCAATAGTTATAAAAGAAAATAATGAAATATTATTAGAGATACTGTTGATGCCAAAAAATTAGGCGGGAACAGTTGAGAAGTGGGACGTAACTTCCGCGATCATGGTTACACCACTCCCCACTACTAAAAACCAACCAATAATGTGGGCTGAGAGGACATCACTATAAATAGTAATTTCGAAGCCTGTATGTAACGTATCGAAACCTCGATAAAAATAGCGAACTTTAGCCCAATTGGTTAAAGAGCCGAGTGAAATGGATGGACAAAGTCCAGTTGACATTCCAACAATGTGGGAAGGGTCAAAGTCGAGTCTCGAGAGTGTTAAGCAAGTTTTAGCATTGCTCGGTTCGATTTAAAAGTGAACAATGCGAAAGAAATAGTTGGACAAGTTTCATTTAGCATTCCAACAAGCTTTTAGCATCGATCGGCGCGAAATAGAATCGAAAACGGTGCAAAACTGACACTCTAGGCAAAGTGTGTTAAGTCTTGTGTGTTGGCAAGTTTCGTGGATTGAGTCGGAGTCTTGAAGGATCGGTGCGTATCGTCGAAGATTGAAGAATCCAAGACTTCGGAGAAATCGAAAAATAACTCACGGTGTGAATCACGATGCTCATGTAAGGTTTTAATTCATGTTATGGTGATTCATACTTAGTTATAGGCATTAGAATCAGAAAATCAAAGGTTAGTGGATTAGAAAGTGCGTCGGAACTTTGCAAAACTCGAAACTATGCAAAAAGCTGGAAAATGCAAAGTGTACCGGAACAGCATTGAAAGTGTACCGGTACAAATTGTGTTCCGGTACAACCAACGACTTGTCACTGATTACAACATTTCACAGGTTTTCTCTTCCGTCATCGTGTAACCGGTAACAGCTTAAAAGTGTACCGGTACACAATGTAAAAATCCGAAAAGCTTTCAAATCCGACTCTAATTGATTCTAAAGTCTATAAATAAGCTATTGGGGTTCTCTAATAAATTAAAGATCATGAGAATACTTGTTTGAGAAACCCTAGAGGCTAGGATTTCGTCCAAAACCTATTTTCTACAAAATAGCCTCTTTTAGGTCAATTCGAGATATCGTAATTTGAGATCTTAATGTCGAATTGATTTAAGACTTCGCTTAGAGTTTGGTCTCTGGTTCTTAATCAACATTCTAAGCGAAGGATCACCATAGCATGATGTTTTTCATGGATGGCATCGTGGATTCGGCGTGATTGAAGGCGGTTCGTGGATTCGGATCGTGGGCTCGTGGATTCGAGTGGCGTTCGTGGATTCGGACGTGTGCGAGGCGTTCGTGGATTCGGACGTGTGCGAGGCGTTCGTGGATTCGAACGTGAGGGCGTGGACAACCTAGAGGATTGCGCGAGATTCGTAAGAGGTTAAGAGAGGTCGAGTCCGTGGAGTCGGTAATCACCTTATAATCTTTTCTGTTAGTGAATTATTTTTTCGCGTGTTGGTCCCGTGGGTTTTTTACTCCAAGTTGGAGTTTTCCCATGTAAATCTCGGTGTGATTTTTATTTTTCGCATTTATTATTATCGCATTGAGATTTATGGTTTTTGGCCATTACACTTATTCATCCCCATCTAGGTGTTTGATACAATCTAAATAGATTCTTGGGCTACCCCAAAACTTACAAAGTCTACCGGTACAACCATCGAGTTGTCACCGGTACAGCCCTGCAACACGAGAAGAGTAAGCTTTCAGGTTTGAGAGAAAAACTGGAAGTGTACCGGTACACTTTGAAAATATAGCGGTACAAATGTTACGAAACCGAGAGAATTGCTCTCGGGTTTGGCCTCTGCGCAGAGTTGTACCGGTACAAAATCTCGTGTACCGGTACACTTTGGTCTGGCAGCACCTTTGAGGTATGTTGCAAATAACGATTGTTGGGCAGCTTTGTTGCAATTGTGACATACTATAAATGAACCCAAACCCCTCCCCTTCACATCCAACTCCCATTTCACCCTCCTCCTCACATTTTCCTTTTTCTCTCTCTAGAACTCTTGCCCTAGGGCAAGGATTGAAGGAGTAGAAGTTGGAGAAGGTGGATTTGGTGGTCTTGGTGGCTCAAGAAGCTCTCATTCAAGAAGAACTTGGGGATAGCTTGTGGCAAAGGTGAGTTCATGCAAGATTTCTTCTAGGGTTTGGTTTTAAACCCTAAGTTTTAGAGTTTTGGACTTCTTAGAAGCTCTAAAAGCATGTTAGAGCTTTGAACTCCATGAAATCATGGTATTCTCGAAACCCTCTCATGGTGGATTGTTAGAATCCAAAGTTGATGCCCTAGGAATGGTTCTAAAGGTTTAGTAATGATGATAACATGCTTCCTAGGTGTTTCTAAGCTAACTTTTACTTAGGAATGAGATCAATCTAGGAGAAATTCCCTTATGGCATTGTTAGGGCATTGATTTTGGGGCTTTTGCCTCTGAGTGTTTCTAAGGCAAATTGACATTGTAGAAACCTAATTGGGAGTATTCCCGACACGTTGGGCAACTCGGTTTGACATTACGAAAAGGTCTAGATAAAGTTATTGAGAAAAGCCTAATTTGGCTTCGTTTTGCCGGAAGCGAGAAAATAGAGTTTTAAAAATTCCAAGAAATTCACCGTAGCCTTCTTACACCCATCAAAGGTGGGTGGTGCATACCGAGGACCTCGGAATTCCTCTTATGTCTAAAGTGTCAATTTTTTTGAGCATATGTGAATGTCGGCTATTTTGCATGGTAGGGTACTAGTGAGTTGTATTGGAATGCTATGAGTATAAATGCATGAGTAATCATAGTATAAGAGTAAGGAATGGTTTAACCCTATGTATGCTTGTACGATGATAAAAACCTAGCAAAGCTAAAGGACTTAGTGACATAGAAAACAAAAGAGACATGTTGACATAATTGTAGAGAGTGGCATCGACGAGTAATGAATGCTAGAGTTGAACACTTAGAAAATAAGTGGGGTATTAATGAATGAGTACAAGAACAAAGTAGTGTATATGACACTAGTAAAGATTAATGAATGCAAGTAAAGAGTACAAGAACAAAGTAGTGTATATGACACTAGTAAAGATTAATGAATGCAAGTAAAGAACAATAGTGACATTGTGACTTAGAAACCTTACAGATAAGGGTCACATGAGCATTGGAATCTTTAAAGCTAAGAATTGATCTTACTCGCCTATAGTCTTGGCTTGAGGGTGGTCGCTCCCCCTCGAGCGGTGTGCTCCGGAGTTGTCACCACTAGAAAGGGGAATCCCCAGAGGACGGTCCCAACGTGAGGAAGCTGAGGGCTCGAAAATTGGGATTTTGAGTTGGTGAGTTATGGAACCCTACGGGAGGAAGCTAAATGCCTAACAGGCTGAGGGCCCAATGGGTTAGCCACGAGATTGTGTAAAGAAAATGTGAACTTGCATTCATTATGAGCATCTCATTGAGCATATGATTGAGTTTATTATTCAGGCATATTAGCTGCATTTGTTAGTCGGTTACTATCTTTTCTTTCTTCTATTATGCCTGATTTAGACCTAGTGAGAAAGTTGGCATGGTTGGTTGCCGAACCCACTAAAAATTTTGTTGTAGTTCTCACACCCCATTTTCCACAGAGCCCGGACCGAGCGAGCCGGCGGATGATTGTTGTAAGGGTATCGCGCCCTAGATAGAGACCACCCGAGATGGTTTCTTATTTTGGTTTAGTTGCACACCTTTATACATCATCTTTTGTATTTAATGATTTTAGTTGTATCAAAGATATTTAAATGAATGATGTAAAGGATTATCTTTTTAAATGCAAATGGTTATATTTTGAGGAATATGTGATGTATAAAAGAAATGATGCAAAGTTGTAAAAGAATTTAGTTAAAGTAGTATGCATGTCTATGATTTAAAGTAATCATAGTACTTGTATGTTGAATAATTAGTTCTTTCACTATTGGCTATAGCTTACCCTCGTGCAAGCCATTGTGTATGCTTCCGTTTTGTGCAAAATTTATACTCTATTGTACAGGATATTGAGCCTTGGGCGGACAAGGGAGACTCTACCCGTTCGGCGTCTGTTTGACGGGTCCGAACCGGCCAAATAGGACCGGGTTCGGGGCGTGACAGATATAATGGTATCAGAGCGTAAAAGCCAAAAAAAAAAAAGTATAGAATGGACCTAGAAACCTTTAGGATTGGAAAGACCTTAAGGACCTAGGAAACGTGAGTGACGTTGAACAAAGTATAGCGAAAGCTTATTATTGGGTTAATGTTAATATGTCTCTAATGTGGTTAGGGACTAATTTTAAGTTGATATTTGTTTTCTTTTCCTTGTGTTGTGATCGGCGGCCGACGACATGATGCTTGGGAATGAAAATAAATGCACTTGTATGCTTTCGCCGGATTGGGTATAGTCGAGTGTATTGTCTAAATGACTAATAAGAATTGCTTCATTTCAGGAAGCAATGCCACCTCGTGGACGACCTAAGTTGCCTCGTGGTCGACCGCGAACGAGGTCTATGGCTGAGAAGCTGAGTGCGGCTCCTGTGCAACCCGGAGCAGGTGGCGACGGGGAGCTTCGGGAGCAAATGGCCGCGCTTATTGGCGTAGTGCGGCAACAAGCGGAGTCCGTTCAGCGCCAAGGGGAGCAAATCCAAAGGCTCCAAGAGGCCTTGGAGCGACAGCAATCGACAGCGCCCGTGGAGGCCGTGCACCCTGCGCCCCCTGCAGTGGTGCCGAGCGCGGCCGAGGGTGTGGCCGTAGCGGCTATGCCAGTTACAGCGATACCGGCCGGATCGGGGACCTCAAACCCCGATAGTGCGGCGGATAAGGCGGAGCCGGAGCGCGCGTTGGCGGCTCTTATTCAGTTCAAGAAGTTCAATCCACCTATCTTTGAAGGAAGAGTGGTGGAACCGGCAGTGGTGGAGTCATGGATCGACTCTATGGAGACGTTGTTCGAGGACCTAGACACCTTGGACAAGGACAAGGTGCACCTCGCCACACATTTCCTTAAGAAGGCGGCAAAGGTGTGGTGGAAGCGAGTTAGGCGTGATCGATCTCCCGATCTTCCGCCTATGCCTTGGGAGGAGTTCAAGAGAGCGGTATTCGCGAGCTACTTCCCCGACACGGTGAAGCGGAAGCTACAGGAGAAATTCCGCAAGCTGCGACAGCGAGACCGCTCAGTGGCAGACTACGAACAGGAGTTCTCCCACATTATCGACTGCGTCCCGGATGTTGTTCGGGATGACCTGAACCGAGCAGACTGGTTCCTGCAAGGATTGCGGCCGGGAATCCATAAAGCCGTGCAAATCCTTAAGCTTACGACCTTTGCTGAGGTCTTTGATCGAGCCTTGTGGGCGGAGCATGGCTATGCCCACGAACGTGAGGAGTGCGAGTCCACGGCCGAGGCAAGGGGCAAGAGTAAGAAGCGGGTGGCGGGTGGCACCGGGGGCCGGCCAAATGCAAAGAAACTCCCTCGGTACCACCGACAGCAGTCGAAGAACTGGAAGCCTTCCCGATGCGTCATATGCGGCGGTGAGCATCGACCGTCGGAGTGTCAGCAACGCGAGGAAAACTGCTACAAGTGTGGCCAAGCAGGGCATAGGGCCCGGGAGTGCCCGAGTCGGGGGTCGTCTGCACCAACGGTGGCGTCAGTTCGTTCTACCCTGAGACAGCTTGCGGGGTTACCACCGGCTATGTCAGTTGGACGCTCTTCTGCATCGCGTCAGCCGGAGGCATATAGAGCACCGAGTGGGCGGGTTTTTGCCACTCAGGTGGAGGAGTCGATTCCAGTCCCCGACGACGTCGTGGCAAGTATTATCTTGATCCGAGGCACTAGAGCTAGAGCTTTATTCGACACAGGTGCATCTCATTCATGCATATCGGCATCATTTGCACTAACTCATGACAAAGAGGTCACACATAATGAGGACTATTGGACGGTGAATACACCCGGACATTCGTTCTATGTACATGACGAGTGTTTGGATTGTCCGGTACAATTAGGCGATTGGATCATGCCGATCGACCTATTGGTGTTAAAGCAAATATAGGGCTTCGATGTAATCTTGGGGATCAATTGGCTCTCCAAGTATTACGCGGTCATTGATTGTGAAAGTAAGGTGATCACATTCCGTGAACCTAATCAAGAAGAATTAGTAAATCGGGGTTGTAAAAGTAGGCGCTTCGCGACGACCGTATCAGTGGCGAGGGCAAGGAAAATGATTAAAGGCGGGTGTGTGGCCTACTTGGCGACAATGGTAGAAGCCCAAAAGGAGCACCCGGATTTGGGGGACATTCAGATTGTATGCGAGTATCCGGATGTGTTTCCGGCGGAGTTACCGGGATTGCCACCAGACCGGGAGATCAAGTTCGTCATTGATTTGATTCCCGAGGCGGCAATTTCGAAGGCTCCGTATAGAATGGCACCGGTGGAGCTAAAAGAACTAAAGGCACAGTTGCAAGACTTGCTCGATAAAGGCTTTGTGAGGCCGAGCATGTCACCGTGGGGAGCTCCGGTGCTATTTGTTAAAAAGAAGGTGTCACACTTCGACTCTGCGTGGACTACCGCGAGTTGAACAAGGTCACAGTTAAGAATAAGCACCTGTTGCCGAGGATTAATGATCTATTCGATCAATTACAAGGGTCGAGGGTGTATTCAAAGATAGACCTTCAAGCGGGGTATCATCAATTGAAGATACGACCCCAGGACATGCACAAAACAGCATACCGTACGCGGTATGGCCATTACGAGTTCACGGTCATGCCATTCGGGCCTACTAATGCCCCGGCAGCATTCATAGACTTAATGAATAAGGTCTTCCGTCCGCTATTGGACCGGTGCGTCGTGGTATTCATTGACGATGTATTGGTATATTCTCGAACCGAGGAAGAACACGAGAGCACTTGAGGACCGTGTTGGAAATACTTCGAAAGGAGAAGTTATATGCCAAGTTGAAGAAATGCGACTTTTGGCTATCGAAGGTCACTTTCTCAGGACACGTGATTTCGGGTGCGGGTATCTCGGTGAATCCGAAGAAAATAGAGGCAATTAAAGATTGGCCTCGTCCGACGAGCGTATCGGAGGTCCGCAGTTTTCTTGGGCTAGCAGGCTACTACTGGCGGTTTGTGGAGTGGTTCGCTAAAATAACCACTCCGCTAACGCGCCTCACACATAAGGGGGTCAAGTATGTTTGGAGCGACGATTGCGATCAGAGCTTTGAGGAATTAAAAGAAAGATTGACCACGACCCCGGTGGTTGCTCTACCGACGTCGGGGGAGACATCTGTGGTATATAGTGATGCTTCCTACGTTGGACTCGGATGTGTCTTGATGCAAAATAGGCGGGTGATAACGTATGCTTCGCGCCAATTGAAGACTTATGAAAAAAATTACCCAATCCACGACCTCGAGCTAGCGGCGGTTATTTTCGCACTAAAGCTATGGAGGCATTACCTATACGGGGAACATTGTGAGATCTATACGGATCACAAAAGCCTTAAATACTTGTTTACCCAAAAGGAGCTAAATATGCGACAACGGCGGTGGTTAGAGTTGTTGAAAGACTACGATGTCACCATTCCATACCACCCTGGAAAAGCGAACGTCATGGCCGATGCACTTAGTAGGAAATCGGAGAAAATTTGGCTTCGGCAATTACACCCCAACCATTATTACAAAAAGAGATACAACGGCATGGTTTGGAAGTAGTAGCGCCGGGAGTGCCAGCTACACTTGCCGCATTAGTGGTGCAACCGACCTTGTTGGAGAGGATAAAAGAGCTACAAGCTTCCGATGAGTATCTCCAAAAGGTGCGCGATGAAGTTGAGAGGGGTAGTGCCGATGATTTTGGCATTGGGACCGACGGCACACTTCGATTTCGAAATTGTTGGTGTGTACCTAAGAACAAGGACATCCGCAAGGCGATTATGCAAGAAGCGCATCAATCTCCTTATAGTATTCACCCCGACGGCACCAAGATATACCAAGATTTGAAATTGCATTATTGGTGGCCGGTCATGAAGAAAGACATTGGGGAGTTTGTTGCGCAATGTCTTACTTGCAAACAAGTAAAAGCGGAACGACGGTTTTCAGCGAAAAAATTACAAAACTTACCTATACTCGTTTGGAAATGAAAAAATATCACAATGGACTTCGTGACCAGGTTGCCTCGATCTCAAGGTGGACACGATACAATTTGGGTTTTAGTAGACCGGTTGACGAAGTCGGCGCATTTTCTACCGATTCATATTACATGGTCGGGGGACAAGTTGGCCCAAATATACTTAGATGAGATTGTGAGACTTCACGGGGTTCCAGTGTCAATAGTATCGGATCGGGACCCGAGGTTCACATCCCACTTTTGGAGGAGCCTGCAGGCGGCATTGGGCACACGGCTCGATTTTAGTACGGCATTTCATTCTCAAAGTGATGATCAATCGGAGAGAACGATACAAATACTTGAGGATATGCTTCGAGCGTGTGTACTTGATTACAAGGGTGGATGGCATGATCATTTACCGATGGCGGAGTTTGCGTACAATAATAGTTGTCAAGAAAGTATCGCGATGGCGCCATTCGAGGCCCTTTATGGAAAGAAATGTCACTCTCTAATCCATTGGAGCGATGTGGGCGAGAGAGCTACTCTTGGCCCGGATGTCGTATGGGAGGCAGAGGAGAAAGTTCGCCTTGCCCGTCAACGACTTGCTACGGCACAATCTCGGCAAAAAGGCTATGCCGACAAGCGGAGAAAAGACATAGAGTTTGCAGTTGGCGACCACGTATTCTTAAAGATATCGCCAATGCGAGGAATAAAATGGTTTGGAATCGGAATTTGGGGAAAACTAAGTCCCCGGTACCTTGGACCGTTCGAGATATTAGAGCGGGTAGGCGCGGTGGCATACAAGATAGCACTACCACCGAGACTTGCGGGAGTGCACGATGTGTTTCATATATCGAATCTCCGCAAGTATATTCATGACCCCAAGCATGTCCTCTCATTTGAACCGTCGGAGATTCAAGAGGATATGACTTATGAGGAGTTCCCGACGTTCATCATCGATCGAGAAGTGAGAAAACTAAGGAACCGTGAGATTCCATATGTTAAAATCCGTTGGTGCAACCACGATGATCAAGAAGCAACTTGGGAGCTCGAGAGCGCAATGCGGGAGCATTACCCTCATCTCTTCAATGAGCTAAATTGAGGTATGAGTTTAAATTTAAATTAAGTAAGTTTCACGAACGAAACTAATTTTAAGGGGTGGAGAATGTAACGTATCGAAACCTCAATAAAAATAACGAACCTTAGCCCAATTGGTTAAAGAGCCGAGAGAAATGGATGGACAAAGTCCGGTTGACATTCCAACAATATGGGAAGGGTCAAAGTCGAATCCCGAGAGTGTTAAGCAAGTTTTAGCATTGCTCGGCATGATTTAAAAGTGAACAATGCGAAAGAAATTATTGGACAAGTTTCATTTAGCATTCCAACAAGGTTGGAAGGGCTAAAAATGAGTTTAAGAAGTGTTAGAAAGGTTTTAGTATCGATCGGCGCGAAATAGAATCGAAAACGGTGCAAAACTGACACTCTGGGCAAAGTGTACCGATACAACCATCGAGTTGTCACCAGTACAGCCCTGCAACGCGAGAAGAGTAAGCTCTCGGCTTTGAGAGAAAAACTGGAAGTGTACCGGTACACTTTGAAAGTGTACCGCTACAAATGCTACAAAAACTGGAAGTAATTTTTGGCACGTCCGGTGGGACACGTAGGTAAATTTCTTCTCTTACAAGAACTAATGGCTGATGATAATGCCATGAACTTGCGCAATAGGGTCGTTCCTCAAAATTTCGGTAACGATCAAGCCAGCAATTCCGATAATGCAGGTGGACGCCAAGCCGTCTTACCGGTCGAAGGCGAGACTAGTGGTCAATCTGACCAACAAAAGCCAAGCTTGGCTCAAGCGCTTGGACAAATGACGCGGGCCCTACAAGTATTGGACCAGAATAGCCATAGGAGTACTGCTCGATTAAACGCCGTTTTGGCTGCAATCACGGCCTCTAATAAGAATATTGCCCAAATAGGGCAATTATTGACTCGAAACAAGCAGCCTGTAATAGGTCTACAAGGACCTGTTGTTGTACTAGTATTACAAAATCATGTAACACCAGTGAATGGTCAGTCTCAACACCATGGGGCACCTTTTTAAGCAGCTTATAGACTAGCCGGTGTAAATGCCGGTCAACAACCGGAGATATCCTGGGGGTTACCTCCTCCACCGCCATTGGCAACATATTAGCCCCAAAATATAAAGGCTAGGGCCAGAGGGCAAGGCCCGAATATGCAACGGGTTAACCCGGCAGCGCAGAATTTCGGGTTACCACCAGGACCAAATCTAGTTCAAGCACAGGTACCTGTTCCCTTACAAGGGAACAACAATGAAATCTATGCTCAAATTGAAGAAGCCATCCGAAATATTTTTGGAGTTGAAGCATGGCCGGCAATGCGGCCTATATTTAGATCACCTTACCCTTCAAATATAGATATAGAACATTCCAATCCGGCAAATTGAAAAATACCGAAATTCGATAAATTTTCTAGAGACGAGACTGAAAATACAGTCGAGCACGTTGCGCTGTTTACGGTTTAATGCCGAGAAGCCGCTGCAAATCCTTTCCTGAAGCTCAGGTTGTTTAATACTTCGTTAACCAAGACTGCATTTACTTGGTATACTAGTCTACCGGCCAATTATGTTCGAGATTGGGACGAATTGGAAAACAAATTTCATGAACAGTTTTACATATCATAGTCGAAATTTTCGGTTGCTGATCTAGCTCAGTTAAGGCAAAGAACAGGAGAATCGGTTGAAGAATATTTGAACCGATTCAAGACGGTAAGGAGCCGTTATTTTGTAAGTATCCCAGAATTTGAATTTAACAAAATGGCATTTAATGGTTTATATTTCAAAATTAAAAACCATTTTGAAGATAAGTATTTTCCGAATCTTTTCGATTTTGGAGTTCGAGTTGCTCAATATGAGCAATTCAGAAAAGAAAATAACGAAGAATCAATTGATTGAGCCGAGGTATATGCGGTTGGGATGATAAAGAGTCGTTTTCTTTAAGCCGACCAAGATCAGCGAAACTAAAGCTCGGGTCTCGGCTGTGTCATTGAGCAGTTAATTTAACACCAATAATCATCCGAATGTTCATTCGAAAGACTATTGGGGGGGCATTGTCGATGCCAAAAAATTAGGCGGGAACGGTTGAGAAGTGGGGCGTAACTTCTGCGATCATGTTTACACCACTCCACGACTACTAAAAACCGACCAATAATGTTGGGTGAGAAGACATTACTATACATAGTAACTTCGAAACCTGTAATAGAGATCTTTCTCTCCCATGAACGAGAAGACCACCGTATTTTCAATATTTTTACTTTTTGCATTTATCGTTTTTCTAGGAGTAGTTTAAATGTAATCTTCTCTTTTTTCGCATTTACCGTCTTTCCTAGGAGTAGTAGTTTTTAAGTTAGATCTCTGGAGTCTGTATACCCCACGGGCACACTCTTTTGTACCAGTTTTTGACTTCGGTTTAATATATAAAGGCATCGGCTCTTCAGCCGACCCAAAATAGTGGGCATTCCGTACATTCGGCTCTTTCAGCCGAACCGAGTCTACAGCAAAGGTCTTCGAACTCGGCTGATCTGATCCCTCATCAGCTGAATCGCTTGATCTAGTCGAAGAGCGCAAACTTCGAGGGTCACTATTTATACCCGTTCCACATCCCTACACTCTTTTCGAGGGAGATCTTTGACCAGGTCAAGGATTAAGAAATTCGGCTCATAGCAAATACATAAAATTGCATTTATAGAAATTACAATTATATGTAGTATCTCATTGGGTTGAATGCATAAGAGAAAAGGAAAGTGCTACTTATGCACCTTATGTTAGGGTGTACATCTTTTATTCTTGGATTCAAGAGTTTACAAATTAGGATTTTAACGAAAAAAATATATTTTTGATAAAACAAGTAAGCAAATATAAGCCAGAGGAAGGATAGGGTACAACTTTACACCTATACTAGCAACTAATCCATACGATGCACGGATCTTAATTTTACCTCTTTTTTACAACATTTTTGCAATATATATATAATATAGTATAATATATTATTGATAATAGTGTGGCGTATTAATATAAATATATATATTATATATAATATATATATATATAAATATATTTACAAATTAATCTTTATTTAACAAAACTTATTGAATCAAGTTAAAATAACTGATTTAAAAAATCTTATTCGAATCAAAATACGAATTAAAAAGATTGCTTTAAGAAACAACTACAATCGTAATATTTAAACGAAAAAAGATATCTATATATAAAGGTGATATATGATTTCATTTAGTTATTAACTAAAGGAACTGCATCATTAATAATTTTTGTTACATATTAATTTTAATTTAAAGAAAATAAAATTTAAAATAAGGGATTTTTAAACTTCTAGTATTCTACTAATATTAAACTTCTATCGAACCCCAAATTAAAAAATTAGTTTTTTTTTCTATTATATCGGAGTTATAAGTAAAATTTGATGTATGCTTGAAACAACAATAAGTATTATAAATATACTAAGATATAATCTGAACTTCATACGAATAGCTCCAAACATAGCAGCACCTGGTATTGCTTCCAAAAAAAAAACTAATATAATATATAATATGTATATATATATATATAATAATATATTATAATTTATATAAAATAATTAATAAACTAGTGTAGAAAATAAAGTTATCCGTCACATTACTGCGAGCATGCTATAGAAATGAAAGAAATAAATAAAATATTAAAAGGTTAAAATTTTTTGAACTTATCATAACGATATTAATAAATACAAATAGTAAAATATAAAACAGATATGTACAAATAAGCAAACTTAGAGCAGTCTAATAAATATACATAACAATAAATGAAAGAAACATACATAGAGTACCACTCCATTGCGGCCGCTTGATTGCGCTGCCAAGCGGAGAAGCCAATTCCCGCAATTCTCTGTGTCGCTCACCGCCATTTCCGTTTGAAGGCTCTCTTATCACAACCACATCGTCTTTACAGATACCCTCTCACACTTACCGCTTCCTCCCTCACACTCCAAATCTATCACTACCTCGCGCACCGCATGACTCTTTAAAACCTAATTCATCCTACACAATTTAAAAAAACCAATAAAAATATAAAAAAGGAAAATACTTCAAAAAAACCCCGTTGTTTCGCACTTTTCTTTAGTAGCACTGTGGTTTAAAGTTATCAATTACGCGTGTTCGCACTTCCCAACTTTTATAACCCCTGTGTTTTAAAGTCGTTCAAGTTTTGTACCAGATGGTTTATTTTGTATCAATTTATACCCTGTGGTTTAATTTCGTATCAAGTTATACTGTATATTTTCTCTGAATGAAATTAAACATAAGGTACATAAAGGAGAATTGTGAAACAGAGGATACAAACTGATACAACTTAAACACATCAGTACAAATGAGAAAGTGCAAACCACCGGGACTAACTATACACTTAAACATAGGCGTACAAATGAGAAAAATGAAACCAAAGGGGTTTTTTGAAAGTTTTTCCTAAAAAAATAAACAATTAGTCGCACAAAAAAACAGAAAAAAGAAAATATGATAAAAAAGCATTATGAAGAATTTAAATTTCTTTTTTTATAAGATGATTTGTTAGGATGATGGATCATGGAAACGTTAATTAGAAACCACGGGTGAAGAACTAACATACGAAAAGACTAGGGATGAAGGTGAAATATTAAGAAGTGGAAGGAGATGAAAGAAGAATGTACGTGCAAACTTCATAAGAAAAAGTAACTATATATAATTATTTTTCTGCGTACTCGGGCGCCTAGTATATATATTATAAATATATATTAATATATATATATAAGGACGAAAGAGAAGAAGAGAGAGAGAGAGAGAGAGAGAGAGAGAGTTGTGCTGGAATACTATTGATAGTACTTCGCCCCTTTTGCTATTAAGTTTTTAACTTCTGAATAAGAAATTGTAGGGTTAGAATGATATTAGCCCCTTAGGGTTGAGTTGTCATGCTTCGGGGTCCCTTTTTAGTTGTAAGCCAGCGAAAAAATGCCCAAACCTTTTTTTTTCTTTTGAAAATCTTGACCCAAGAGATGACAGACCAGCCATAAATACAGGAAACTCACTGATCACATGAACAAAGCATTCCCTGTATTTGCACGGCGTCGCACGAGTATAAGTACAACCACAACCATTCACAACACAGCGTATATTTACATTTTCGCAAGAAAACCTTTTAAAATTGTTTCCCACGCGGAAACCTTTTCTTTAAACACACTACCATAAGGGGTATACCACGAGGGGTAGAAAATTATTTTCACAACTTACAAACAATTATAAATGCTACAATGTCATGCCCCAGATTATCATGTTTCCCCAGGCACGCCAACAAACCCACCGTATATATAGAAATTTTTTGTTTATACGAACCGCTAGTTGTACCTGTAAATAAATCATAGCTACAACCAGAAGTATAAAGCTGCTAAAACTGAAACATATAAATAAAAACATACCAAACCCACTGTACATACAATATTCACAACACAACCTCGCTCCTGAGAGTACAACAAAATATAATAGTATGTACAAGGTAACAACCCAAAACTACCTCTGAAGGGGGTACTCCTCTAGCACAGTGACCAAGGAAGGTAGGGATCTAGCTCGCAACTCCCTTACCACGGTAAGAATCAACAGCAGCAGCGACGGACGGCTCTGCAAAAAGGTAGCAACAACTGGTGTGAGAACTACAGCAAAACAGAGTTGTCACGCCCCGAGCCCGGTCCTACTTGGCCGGTTCGAGCACGTCGAACAGACGCCGAACGGAAAGAGCCTCCTCTGTCCGCCCAAGGCTCAACAACAAGTACAAATAAAGTACAAAATTTGCACATGCGGAAGCATACTTAACGGTTTGTACGAGGGCAAGCAATAGCCAAAGTGAAAGTACTAAACTAAACTTCAACAAGTAATATAATTAACTTTAAATCACATACATGTATACTACTTTAATCAAGTTCCTTTACAAGCTCTTTCATCATTTCTTTTTACATCACAATGCTCCAAAATATAACTTTTGACATTTAAAGTAAATATCTTTTACATCATACTCATAAGCATCTAGAATCATCAAATACAAAAGATGATAGTAAAGGGAATGCAACTACAAAATATGAAATCATCTCAGGTAGTCTCTATTTAGGGCGCGATGCCCTTACTGCGGTCGTCTGCCGGCTCACTCGGTCCCAGCTCTGTGGAAAAATGGGGTGTGAGAACTACAACAAAGTTCCCAGTGGGTTCGGCCGCCGACCATGCCGACTTTCCCACTAGATCTAAATCAGGCATAATAGAAGAAAAAGAGATATAGGTAGTAACCAAACTATACAAATGCAGCTAATATGCCTGAACAATAATCCATGCAATGCTCAATAGTATGCTCATGATGAATGCAAGATCACAATTTTATTGTCCAATCTATTGGCTAACCCGTAGGTTTCGCACTCAACAAACTCACCAACCCAAATCCCTACTATCGGGGAGATACCCGCTACAACCCGACGAGACCATCCTCTGGGGAGATACTCACTGCGACCCAGTGATGACAACTCCGGAGCACATCGCCTGAGGGGGAGCTACCGCCCTCGAGCCAGGACTATGGGTGAGTACGATCAATCCTTAACTTTAAAGATTCCAAGTACAATCAATTCCTTACTTTAAGAAAAACCTTGCTCACATGACCCTTAACTGAAAGGTTGTTATGTCATAATGTCGCTATCTCTATTTACTTTCATTCTTTAACCTTTATTAGTGTCATATACACTAATTTGTTCTTGTACTCATTCATTAATGCCATACTTGTTTTCTAAGTGTTCAACTCTAGCATTCTTGACTCGTCGATGCCGCTCTCTACAATTATATCAACATGTCACTTTTGTTCTCTATGTCACTAACTCCTTTAGCTTTGCTAGGTTCTTATCATCATACATGCATACATAGGGTTATACCATTCCTTGCTCTTATACTATGATTACTCATGCATTTATACTCATAGCATTCCAATAAAACTCACAAGTACCCTACTATGAAAAATAGCCAACACTCACATATGCTCAAAAATGACACTTTAGACATAAGAGAAATTTCGATGTCCTCGGTATGCACCACCCACCTTGTATGGTTGTAAAGGTGCTACGGTGAATTTCTTAAAATTTTTTGAAGCCCTATTCCTCGTGCTACAGCTATCTATACCAAAACGAAGCCAAATTAGGCTTTTTCCCAATTAACTTCATGTACTCTCGTCGTATTGTCGAACCGAGCGCACCAACGCGTTCGTTATACCCCCAATTAGATTTCTACAAGGTCAATTTGCCTTGAAAACAACTTAGGGCAAAAGTTTCAAATTTGGTGTCCTAACAATGCCATATGTCAAATTTCTTGGGATTGATCTTGTAGCTAAACAAAATCAAGCTTAGAACCACCCAAGGAGCTCTCTAATACCATTCCTAAACCATTCCGACCATTCCTAGGGCATCAAAAGCTAATCCTAGAGGTTCACCATGAGAGCTCGTGAGAAATACATGAGTTTCATGTGTTTCATGGCTTCCAGCTAGTTTCTAGCATTGCAAGAAGTTTAAACCCCAAAAACTTAGGGTATAAATCCAAACCCTAGACCCAATCTTGCATAAAACTCACCTTAGCCCACTAACTCTCCAATGTCCACCTTGTAGGAGAGCCCAAACCCTTCAAATCCACCAAAATCCCTTCTAAAGCCTTCTCCTCCTTCTTCTCCTAACTCTCGGAAGTGATTTCTAGATAGAGAAAAAGGAAAATGAGGTGGAGGTGGGTTCTCTGCAGTGAAGAGAGAATAGAGGGTGTTTGGGTGTTATATGGGTTGCTACAAATGCAAATAAACCCTCCATTTCATTTTATTTCGCAGCAGACCATCCCTGCTGCCAGAGCCAAAGTGTACCGGTACACGGGTTCTTGTACCGGTACACATTTGCGCAGAGGCCAAACCCGAGAGCAACTCTCTCGGGTTCGTGGCGTTTGTACTGGTACAAATCTATTTTGTACCGGTACACTTTCAGCCAACCTCCAACCCGAGAGCTACCCCCCTCTCAGCCTGCTGGTTGTACCGGTACATACTGCATCAATGTTGTACCGGTACACTTTGCCCAGACTGCAGTTTGGCATCGTTTCGACTCTATTTCGCGCCGGTCACTGTTAAAACCTTTCTAACACTTTTGGAACTCATTTTTAACCCTTCCAACATGGTTGGAATATTTATTGGAACTTGCCCAACTAATCCTTTCGCGCTCTTTAGTCAATTTGGCTAAAGTTCGATATTTTCTACCGAATTTTCGGTATGTTATAAGAGTAGTTCTCAGTGGGTAACGCCACTGACTCCAACGGCCCACCTACTAAGTCTACAATAAGGTAAGCAAAGCATAGTATAGTAAGCTGGAAAAAACTCTACAGCTATATATTACTAGACTATCGCTATCTAACCATGCTCTCTGTAAACATAGAAATGCATCACTAGCTACACACTGACCCAATCTCAAGAAACTGCCAACTGGCTCGTCCAACCCGATCAAAGCTACACCGTACACCACCCACGGGGGTGGCTGGTCCAAGAACAGTGTCCAAATAGCACTTCTGCGATATCAACGCAAGAAAAGCCTCACGCTGAGCGGCACTCATGAGAGCGACCCAATCGAGTATGCAAACGTGTCTCTGTCGAGCTCAATCAAGCTCACACAAGCTATAGTCAATGCAAATGGGTCAAACTAGTCTAACAACCAAGGCTCACGTGCCCTCGGCACAATCTGATACAAGAGGTAAACATCTGGGACCACCGTCCGCCCCAACGACACCCGATAGTACGGAACAGTCCAAACTCTACTGTAAAGCTCGGCTCTTCAACACGAGCGTAATCTCACTTTACACTAATCTAAGTATCCACAACGCACTAACAGCAGTTATACAACAAAAAAATTAGATCCTGAAGCTAAATCTGTTAACATTTCGAAAGTGGCAGTGTAGGTTTAATTCGCTTTCTCCTAAGTCAAATCCCACTTCAGCATATATAATTTATCTAAAATCCTTAGATTATGCTCAAAATTCAGATTTCATATAAACATGCAAATCCATGAATTCGAACTACTAAACATGGTGATCAAACAAGAAAATACATGCCGACATTGCTACGAATTAGAAGGAATTCTGATGATTTCGGTAAACATTAACCTACCTCAAATGCTCGTCCAACACAGACTAGGAGTCGATAGGCGAAACCCCGCACTAGCTCGACCTCCAACGGAAAGCCCTTGAGGTGCGCGAGCAATCCTCCAAAGATAAGGTGAACGAAACTGAGATCGTTCCACAAATTCACAAAGAAAAGGCAAGAGAGCTAGAGAGAGAGAAGGTGGAGAGGCTACATGTTTCAACAAGCTTCTAACAAAAGTGAGAGAGTAACAGGGGTCGGTTGGGATTTATCGCCAACAAAAATGACCAAAAGACTCCTTACTAACTCAATTTCCCAACAAAAATGACCAAAAGACCCCTTACTAACTCAATTTGCCACATGGAGTACCGGAACTCAACTTGGGTACCGGTACTCGGCACGCAGCCAGCAAACCCGCACCCTGGGTATCGGTACAAGCCCGATACAGTACCGGTACTCAATCCTGGTACCAGTACTCACCAATAGGTACCGGTACTCAACACAAAGATACACAAACCCGAGAGCTCCCCTTCGTGTAATCCCTCTGGGGTACCGGTACACCTCTCAGGTACCGGTACACAACACTCAAAATTCTGCTTTGCGAATTTTAGTGTCCGAACTCCAATTCTCACAGCTCCGAGTCCGTTTTTGCGTCTATTTCATGTCAAAACGACTCCGGCTTGTCCCGATACTATACAAAAGTGTTCACAAGCCACTGATGCTGCCGTAAGTCCGACCACAAACCCTAGAGACACTACACACAATGTTTAACTTTATAAATCCATAAACATTCAACCGAAATAAAACCACTGAACCATAAATGTCAAAGTCATTTATTTTGAATAAGTAAAGATAGAAATTAAATCAATTCAACCGAGTCGGAAGCTCTATCGACCACTACTAACGTGTCTCACGCATCATCCCGACTCGGACTAGCAACGTCACTTGAAAAAAATGGTGGAGAAAGAGATAGCTAAAAGTATATACAACGATAATACATTAGCAATAACAAATAAAGAGAACATGATATACATATGTCACTACCGCTACTGTATGCATGCATCAACTGGACGATCAATCTCAAATATATCCAATGCAGAAACCTGTCATGACGGTCCGCAGACCTCAAGCTTGTGCCACTGCCACTCTACCTGCATATAACCCAGACCAGACCAGACTAGACCGCTGGGCTCACAGGCTAGCACTTCCAACCACTTTTTCGAAAAAAAAAACACCCCCTTGTCGTGAATCAGACTGCTGGTGTTCATGGAATGTGTTCGAGTAGTAGCGATCGATGCTGGTATGCTCAATAGCCAACTGTCGACAACTAACTGACAATCCTACCCCTCAGGGTATGCCGACCATGTAGGTCATCAAGTAACCGAACCGACCGAATAGGTCACAATACTAGAATCACTGAACCGACCGAATAGGTCACTGATCTCAAGTACAACCGATAATCTGCTCTACTTCTAAAGGCACAGTTTTGGTGGAATGGCATAAAGAGGAATATTGGCAGATTTATGGCTCAGTGTTTGACTTGCCAACAGGTAAAGGCAGAGCATTAGGTAGCTGCCGGCAAACTTCAGAGTCTGTCAATACCCGAGTAGAAATGGGAGCAGATCACGATAGACTTCGTCGTGGGATTGCCTAGAGCACAGGATGGTTTCGATGCTATTTGGGTGATAGTGGACAGACTAACTAAGTCTGCTCACTTCTTACCGATACAGACCACCTGGTCCAGGGAGAGACTCGCGCAGCTATATCTGGATGAGATTGTTAGGCTGCATGGCATACCGATTTCGATCGTATCTGACAGAGACCTGAGGTTTGTTTCACACTTTTGGAGGAGTCTTAAGACTGCCTTGAGTACACAGTTGCATTTCAGCACGGCGTTTCACCCACAGACGGATGGTTAGTCAGAGTGGACCATTCAGACTCTAGAGGACATGCTGAGGGCATGTGTCCTGGACTTTGGAGGAGGACGGCATCGATATTTGAAACTGGTTGAGTTTGCGTACAACAACAGCTATCAAACGAGCATTCAGATGGCTCCGTTTGAGACGTTGTATGGACGCAAATGTCGATCCCCTTTGTTTTGGAGCGATGTGGATGAAAGGAAGGCGCTAGGGCCTGAGATTTTGCTAGAGGCCGAGGAAAAGGTTAGAGCAGTGGGACGACACCTTTTGACAGCTCAGAGCCGCCAAAGGAGCTATGCCGATACAAGAAGACGAGACTTAGAGTTTCAGGTTGGAGATCATGTGTTTCTCAAAGTCTCACCGTCCAGAGGTATAAGCAGATTTGTAGTGCGTGGAAAGCTCAGTCCACGTTTTGTTGGCCCCTTTGAGGTATTGGAGCAAGTTGGGCCAATTGCTTACAAGATTGCTCTACCCCCGCAGCTAGCTGGCATCCACGATGTTTTTCACGTCTCGGCTTTGAGGAGATATGTTTTCGATCCCTCCCACGTGATTGACTTCACACCGCTAGAGCTTGGCGAGGACCTGAGATATAAGGAACGACCGGTACGAATTCTTGCTCGAGAGACGAAAGAATTGCGCAATCGGGTCATCGCTTATGTAAAGGTGCCATGGAGTAATCGCGAGGAGTGGGAGGCGACTTTGGAGCCGGAGACAATGATGCGAGAGTCCTACCCCTACCTATTTGATACTCCGGATTGAGGTATGAATTTAAGTTTCGAGGATGAAACTTTTTGTAGTGGAGGAGGATGTAGTGTTCCAGAGGTTTGGATAGGATTGGCCATAGTACTAGAGACTGGTCGATACATCTGGAGAGTGTCGAACTGAGTCGGAGTCGTTTCTGCACGAAATGGATTTAGAAATGGATTCGATGCACTCAAATAAGCAAAACTGGAGTTTTGCCAGATTCGGGTGCCCAAAATATGTTTTGGGTCGCCCAAAACTTAAGTGCAGAACTGAGTAGATCGAACTGGAAGCCAATTCAGATCCTGATTTCGGGTGCCCGGAAGTGAGTCCGAAAGTTCACATCGTGAGTATCGTTTGCGCTAACACGTGGCTAGCGGTAGGTGAGGTCCCCCGGAGCCGGATATGGGAGCAGCAGACTGCCCGCGGCGGGACCTGAGGGGAGCATTTGTGCAGCCTGGATGTTTCGGACGCCCAGAAAGGGGTTCTGAGCGCCCGAAAGTGGCCGTTCCTGCAGAGTTAGCAGTTTAACAGCTTTTGTTCCTGGGGTTTATTGGATCATCCAATCACCCTATAAATAGAGGGAGTACATCCCTAGTGAGCTCTTTTCTCCCTTCTTCACAGAGAATCCATAATTTGCATTTCGACCCTTCTAAACTTCCCAATTTACTCCAAAGTCCACGATTCCAAGCTTGAGGAGTGCTGATTCTACAGATTTTCAGCAGCTGCCTTCGGCGTTTCCGCTTGTGTGCGACGTAGGAATGTCGGATTGCGGTGAAACTCGGTTTGTTGGATTCTAGATGTCAAGAAGAATTCGTGGAGCCTAATTTGACGGAATTTGATTGAGGTTAGCTTGGTCAATTTTGTGTCCTCTTTGCTGCTGGTAGTTTAGACCTGATTGTGAGTTTTCCTGGACTTTCTTGATGCAATCTTTGGAGGGAGCTGGAATTGCTACCTGGGCCTTGTGTGCTATCACTCTCCCCTGGATTTGGAACCTTACTTCACCAAATTTGAGTATTAAAAGGTGAAGTTGATATTGATATTGAGGAAAGTTAAGCTTAAGTGCTGAATTTTTGAGTTATAATGCAATTTGTTGGGTTTTGATGTTCAGATCTTTGAGGAGGTTTACTACTGGTCCTGTGGTGATTACAGCAGAGATTACCAGTGTTTTCGTGACCTTCTTGCTGCCATGGAGTTGCGCGAGAGGTGGGTTAATTGTGATGCTTACCGAATTCGACGGATTTTCCTTCTAAGTAATATTGTCGACATGTATCGTTATCGGTTTGATTAATGTAATTAGCTCAAATTTATGATTTGCATGCTTAGTGGAATCTGAATTAGGAGCTTGAAATATTGATTAAATATACATGTTGGACTTGGTTTTAACTTAGGAGAAAACTGCCGATTTTACACCGTTACATGCTTAAACTACCAGATTTAGCTCTAGATCCGTGGGTTGTTGGTGTCACCACAGTTTGAGAGTGGTGGATATTCCGGATAGTTTAGAATGCATTTACGCTCATGCTGAGATGCCGAACTTATTTTTACAGCAGTGTCTAGGCCGTTTCGGACTGTCGGGTGCCGTCGGGGTTGACGGTGGACCCAGATTGCTCTTTTGGCATCAGATTGTGCCGAGGGCACGTGAGTTTGATTGTTAAACTGGTTAGACCCTGTTTACTTGACTTTAGCCTGTGAGAGCCTGATTGAGCTCGACAGAGACACGCTTGCATATTCGGCTGGGTAGCGCCCACGAGTGCGACTCCGGAGTCGGGCTTTGTGCGTTTGCGTTGGTGTCGTTGTGTCCTGGTTGGACGTGCTCTCCACGGACTGTTTAGTGTGGAGGTAGCCGTATAGCTTCGACAGGCGGGACGGGTATGCTCACAGTCCCTGTGACGGGTATGTTTACAGTCCCTAGTGAGTTTGGGTCTGAGCTTGTTTTATTCTACAAATAGTAGTGTCAAATTATGATAGTATAGTGGCATGTAACGGTAAATTATTTTCAGTTTTCTTACTATCATTTGAGCATACATCTGTAGACTTAGTGGGCGAGCCATTGAGATCGGTAGCTGTAAGGAAGTGAATTCTCGAAATGCGAGGATTGTACTTCATCCAGGATCGACTAATTGTCGAAAGTATACCCTTTGTGGGAGTTGAGAATGTCCAAAGCACAAAAAGTGCCTTGGAGTTGAGTCCGCGAGAGCAAATGAGGCAAATGGCATCATTGGGCAGAAGTTGCTCTCGGGGACCGGTCTCTGCAGGTGAGAGACCGGTTCCCTCGGCTGGGTGTTGCGGGGTTGCGTGATGCAACCGGTCCCTGGTGGTGAGGGACCGGTTCCCGAACGTGGCCCCAGCGTGAGATGCCAAAAATTGGCTAAGTCCTGAAAATCAAGCTCTCGGGGACCGGTCTCTCAGGTGAGGACCGGTCTCCCGAGGACCGGTCTCCCGGGGAGAGACCGGTTCCCGAACGCGTGCGCCCGAGGGAAGCTCTCGGGGACCGGTCCCAAGTCGGGGAGACCGGTCTCTCCGCGCGAAAACTGCCCAGTAAGGGCAGTGCACAGGGGTAAAAGTTGAGGGGCTTTTGTGCAAAATGGCATTTATTTGAGTGGGCTGAGCCCTCTCTCTCCCTCACACTCTCTCATTTCCTCTCTCTCACTCTCATTTCTCTCTCTCTCTCTCTCTCTCTAGAAAGGAAAGAAGGAGAAGAAGAACAAGAAGGAGAGGAAGGAAAAGAAGAGGAAGATAAGGAAGGAGAAGAGGAAGGAGATCAAGAGGAAGGCTTTGAGCACCTCCAACTCCCTCTCCTCTTCCCATTGGAGTAGCTCTTGAGGTAAGCTACTAAACCCTAGCTTCTAGAACTTAGGGTTTTTGGGTTTTATGCCTTGGAATGGGTCAAATGGACCCTAAGCAAGCTTCTAAATAGATCAATCCCAAGAATCTAGGGATTTATGGGGTGATTTGCTATAGGTGCAAATCTAGGGTTCCAAAATGAGGTTTTTGTAAATGTATGAGATTGATCTCATTTGAAGCCTTGGAAACCCTATTGTTAGGTCCCAAAACGCGGGGGCGAAGTCGATTTTGGCATTCGGCGAACCGACGTGGAGTTCTCGGCAAAATTGGGCCGGGCTAGCATTGATTCGGGCGAGGAAGGCTAAAGCCTTTTTGCGAAGCTCGCCGACAAGAATTTCCAAAGCCTCTACATTGATAAAAGGTGGGGGGTGTCATCCGAAACTTTCGAACTCCTTTCTATGTCTTAGATTGCATTTAATCTCATCTCTTCATGTTGCATTGTAGGGTTGCATAGTAGCTCAATTCCTTATGCTTTCTAATTGATAACCTAGTGTACTTGGAACGCTTGGTAACTTAGATAGGTGAGGATTGGGTCGAGACGTGAATCCTATAGTGCGAAAGAAAAGAGATGAACCCGATGGGGGTATTGATGACATAGAAAGTAGTGTTATTGTTAAAGAACAAACGAGTGACATCCAAACATGGAATGATAACGAGTGGCATTAATGTAGTGTAAAGAACACTAGAGGTCGATGGACCTAGGGATAGGCGGATCCCTTAGAGAATGCCTTGTGAACAATGAATTTAGAAAACTAAATAACATTGTATGAATGTCGGGAACCGATGATTCCGCGATAGTCGTTGACCCTTGTGTAGGGCGTCCTCACTTGGAGAGGATTTGGTTGGGTATTAACTCTAGTTGTAGAGTGTCCTCATTTGGAGAGGATAGATCTAGCTCACAGTCTGCGTTTAGGATGGCATAGCCATCCAATCCCCACATGGAGGGGATTGTCGTCGAGTACTCCGGAGTGTCGCGCGACTAGGACCACTTGGAGGTCCGGACCACATGGAGGTCCGCAGACGGTCCCGGGCTTGGGTGCACTTGGAGCTCCCTCCCCACTTTGGGATTTGAAGGTGAGTCATGGGCGAGCCCTAGGGCCTCGCCATAGATTGGGTAAATGAAAAGGTTAAAGGTTTATGAATGTCATTGAACATTACTATTCGAACATGGATCGAATTTGTTAGCTTGGTAGTAAACCTTATTATATGACGCATGCATTCATATTCATGATTATGGGCATAGTAGCATAGTTTTCCTACTACTGCATTTACAGCTTTCAGATACATATCTATCAATCTATCTGTTGTTACTTGTGCCCACTTGGACCTAGTGGGGAGATCGGCAGGGTCGGCGGCCGAGCCCACTGGGAACTATGGAAGATAGTTCTCACCCCACTCTATTTCCAGTGGTAGGTTCGGGGCTGCAGAGAGAGGACCGCGGCAAGGGCGTCGCGCCCGACCAGTGAGACCGTGGTAGCATAGTAGCTTTCCTTTTTGCATTAGTCACCTATGTATTGAGAGAGATTCTTGTAGGTGAGGTTGGAGAGCTATGTATTTTGGATGAAAAATGATGTAATGAATGTAACTAATGTAATAGTTAGTAAAGTACTCTCTTTATTTCACTTGTATATCTCGTGGATTACTTGCTCTTCTTGTTGTTGGCACTGTTTGTGCCCTTGCTGAATGTGTATGTTTAGAATTTAAAGTCCTGGGTGAATTCTTGTACACATTCCTGTGGTTGAGCCTTGGGCGGACAGTGGGGAGTGCTGTCCGTTCGGCGGTCTGTCGCCGCGGCCGAATCGTGCCAAATTGGTAGTGGTTTCGGGGTGGGGCGTGACAGTAGCAGTACCCACTGAGGACTACTTCTTTTTGCAGTAGTTCTCACGCCCCGTTGTCGGAATCTTTTGCAGAGCCTTCTTCTTCGGCTGCTGTTGCTGCTGATTCAGACCGCTGAAAGGGAGTCACGAGTTAGATCCCTTCCCAGTTGCTACTGATCTAGAGTATACCAGCTACAGGTAGTGGTAATTTTGAGTTCTTATACATACTAATATTGTATCTCGCTGGAGCGAGCGTTTTGTACACCTAGATGTTATGTATGTATAGTAAACTTCTGTTTTTATTTATATTTTGTTCCTTTCTAGCAGCTCTATACTACTGGTTGTAGTGTGATTGGTTTCAGGTTCTTGTTCAGCTTCGCTTCGTATACAAGAAAAAGTTCTATGTATACGGCGGGTCTGTTAGCGTGCCCGGGGAAACGAGAAATCCGGGGCGTGACAACTATACTATCGATAGTACCAAGCTCTTTATACTATTGAGTTTTCTACCGTTAGATCTACCCTTTGATCATTTCCACCCGTTAGATTATACTATTAAACCAACCACCCAATCAACCCTAGGGGACCACTATCAATTTAACCGGGGATCACTATCATTCTAGCCGAACATCCTTTCATCCAACGGCCGAAAACTCAATAGTACTAAGGGCTTGGTACAATTAATAGTATAGTAGCATAATTCTCTCTCTCTCTCTCTCTCTCTCTCGATATATATATA